>NW_027673023.1:0-57000 GCF_964194105.1 Spermophilus citellus | reverse complement strand
TATCCATATAGGAGAAAACAGAGTGAAACCTAAAAATTAAAACTGTTACTGCCAACGAACTGTTTAATCTAGAAGAACAAAATTTGGTAAGCCAAGTGGGATTGGGGTACTGATGATTACCTGAAAGTGTCATCAAGTTTGGGTGAAAAAAAGTGTGCTGAGATTTCAGGAAACTCGTAGTTCTTTGGAAGCTTGGCAACCCCTTTTAATGTAAGTGATTTGCGCAAGTCTCTGCTTAGGTTTAAATCAATAGGAAACAAACCATAGAGATAGAACTTGGAACTACTTTATTGTGTCAAGTTTCAAAGAGCTAGCACAAACCGTCTTTGATTTAGAGTTCCAACTAGATGTATCCATATAGGAGAAAACAGAGTGAAACCAAAAAATTAAAACTGTTACTGCCAATGAACGGTTTAATCTAGAAGAACGAAATTTGGTGAGCCAAGTGGGATTGGCGTACTGATCATTACCTGAAAGTGTCATCAAGATTGGGTGAAAAAATGTGTGCTGAGATTTCAGGAAACTCGTAGTTTTTTGGAAGCTTGGCAACCCCTTTCCATGAAAGTGATTTATTCCTGTCTCTGCTTAGGGCTACATCAATAGGATAAAAACCATAAAGATAGATCTTGGAACTACTTTATTGTGTCAAGTTTCAAAGGGCTAGCACAAACTGTGTTTGATTTAGAGTTCCAACTACATGTATCCATATAGGAGAAAACAGTGAAAACAAAAAATTAAAACTGTTACGGCCAACGAACCGTTTAACCTAGAAGAACGAAAATTGGTGAGCCAAGTGCGACTGGGGTACTGATAATTACCTGAAAGTGTCATCAAGATTGGGTGAAAAAATGTGTGCTGAGATTTCAGTAAACTCGTAGTTTTTTGGAAGCTTGGCAACCCCTTTCCATGAAAGTGATTTGCGCCAGTCTCTCATTAGGGCTACATCAGTAGGAAACAAACCATAGAGATAGAACTTGGAACTACTTTATTGTGTCAGGTTTCAAAGAGCTAGCACAAACCGTGTTTGATTTAGAGTTCCAACTACATGTATCCATATAGGAGAAAACAGAGTGAAACCTAAAAATTAAAACTGTTACTGCCAATGAAGGGTTTAATCTAGAAGAACGAAATTTGGTGAGCCAAGTGGTATTGGCGTACTGATCATTACCTGATAGTGTCATCAAGATTGGGTGAAAAAATGTGTGCTGAGATTTCAGGAAACTCGAAGTTTTTTGGAAGCTTGGCAACCCCTTTCCATGAAAGTGATTTGTGCCAGTCTGTGCTTAGGGCTACATAAATTGGAAAAAAAACATAGAGATAGAACTTGGAACTAATTTATTGTGTCAAGTTTCAAAGAGCTAGCACAAACCGTCTTTGATTTAGAGTTCCAAATACATGTATCCATATAGGAGAAAACAGAGTGATACGTAAAAACTTAAACTGTTACTGCCAACGAACGGTTTAACCTAGAAGAACGAAATTTGGTGAGCCAAGTGGGATTGGGGTACTGATCATTACCTGAAAGTGTCATCAAGATTGGTTGAAAAAATGGGTGCTGAGATTTCAGGAAACTCGTAGTTTTTTGGAAGCTTGGCAACCCCTTTCCATTAAAGTGATTTGCGCCAGTCTCTACTTAGGGCTACATCAATAGGATAGAAACCATAGAGATAGAACTTGGAACTACTTAATTGTGTCAAGTTTCAAAGAGCTAGCACAAACCGTGTTTGATTTAGAGTTCCAACTACATGTATCCATATAGGAGAAAACAGAGTGAAACCTAAAAATTAAAACGCTTACTGCCAATGAACGGTTTGATCTAGAAGAACGAAATTTGGTGAGCCAAGTGGGATTGGGGTACTGATCATTACCTGAAAGTGTCCTCAAGATTGGGTGAAAAAAAGTGTGCTGAGATTTCAGGAAACTCGTAGTTTTTTGGAAGCTTGGCAACCCCTTTCCATGAAAGTGATTTGCGCCAGTCTCTGCTTAGGGCTACATCAATATGAAAAAAAACCATAGTGATAGAACTTGGAACTACTTTATTGTGTCAAGTTTCAAAGAGCTAGCACAAACTGTGTTTGATTTAGAGTTCCAACTACATGTATACATATAGGAGAAAACAGAGTGAAACCTAAAAATTAAAACTGTTACTGCCAACGAACGGTTTAACCTAGAAGAACGAAATTTGGTGAGCCAAGTGGGACTGGCGTACTGATCATTACCAGAAAGTGTCATCAAGATTGGGTAAAAAATGTGTGCTGAGATTTCAGGAAACTCGTAGTTTTTTGGAAGCTAAGCAACCCATTTCCATGAAAGTGATTCGCGCCAGTCTCTGCTTAGGGCTACATCAATAGGAAACAATCCATAGAGATAGAACTTGGAACTACTTTATTGTGTCAAGTTTCAAAGAGCTAGCACAAACCGTGTTTGATTTAGAGTTCCAACTACATGTATCCACATAGGAGAAAACAGAGTGAAACCTAAAAATTAAAACTGTTACTGCCAATGAAGGGTTTAATCTAGAAGAACGAAATTTGGTGAGCCAAGTGGGATTGGGGTACTGATCTTTACCTGAAAATGTCATCAAGATTGGGTGAAAAAATGTGTGCTGAGATTTCAGGAAACTCGTAGTTTTTTGGAAGCTTGGCAACCCATTTCCATGAAAGTGATTTGTGCCAGTCTCTGCTTAGGGCTACATAAATAGGAAAAAAAAAACATAGAGGTAGAACTTGGAACTAATTTATGGTGTCAAGTTTCAAAGAGCTAGCACAAACCGTCTTTGATTTAGAGTTCCAACTAAATGTATCCATATAGGAGAAAACAGAGTGAAACCTAAAAATTAAAACTGTTACTGCCAACGAACGGTTTAACCTAGAAGAACGAAATTTGGTGAGCCAAGTGGGATTGGGGAACTGATCATTACCGGAAAGTGTCATCAAGATTGGGTGAAAAAATGTGTGCTGAGATTTCAAAAAACTCGTAGTTTTTTGGAAGCTTGGCAACCCCTTTCCATGAAAGTGATTTGCGCCAGTTTCTGCTTAGGGCTACATCAATAGGAAAAAAAACATAGAGATAGAACTTGGAACTAATTTATTGTGTCAAGTTTCAAAGAGCTAGCACAAACCGTCTTTGATTTAGAGTTCCAACTACATGTATCCATATAGGAGAAAACAGAGTGAAACCTAAAAATTAAAACTGTTAATGCCAATGAACGGTTTAACCTAGAAGAATGAAATTTGGTGAGCCAAGTGGGATTGGGGTACTGATCATTACCTGAAAGTGTCATCAAGATTGGGTGAAAAAATGTGTGCTGAGATTTCAGGAAATTCGTAGTTATTGGAAGCTTGGCAACCCCTTTCCATGAAAGTGATTTGTGCCAATCTCTGCTTAGGGCTACATCAATATGAAAAAAAACATAGAGATAGAACTTGGAACTAATTTATTGTGTCAAGTTTGAAAGAGCTAGCACAAACCGTGTTTGATTTAGAGTTCCAACTACATGTATCCATATAGGAGAAAACAGAGTGAAATCTAAAAATTAAAACTGTTATTGCCAACGAACGATTTAACCTAGAAGAATGAAATTTGGTGAGCCAAGTGGGATTGGGGTACTGATCATTACCTGAAAGTGTCATCAAGATTAGGTGAAAAAATGTGTGCTGAGATTTCAGGAAACTCGTAATTATTGGAAGCTTGGCAACCCTTTCCATGAAAGTGATTTGCGCCAGTCTCTGCTTAGGGCTACATCAATAGGAAAGAAACCATAGAGATAGAACTTGGAACTACTTTATTGTGTCAAGTTTCAAAGAGCTAGGACAAACCGTGTTTGATTTAGAGTTCCAACTACATGTATCCATATAGGAGAAAACAGAGTGAAACCTAAAAATTAAAACTGTTACTGCCAATGAAGGGTTTAATCTAGAAGAACGAAATTTGGTGAGCCAAGTGGTATTGGCGTACTGATCATTACCTGAGATTGTCATCAAGATTGGGTGAAAAAATGTGTGCTGAGATTTCAGGAAACTCGTAGTTTTTTGGAAGCTTGGCAACCCATTTCCATGAAAGTGATTTGCGCCAGTCTCTGCTTAGGGCTACATCAATAGGATAGAAACCATAGAGATAGAACTTGGAACTACTTAATTGTGTCAAGTTTCAAAGAGCTAGCACAAACCGTGTTTGATTTAGAGTTCCAACTACATGTATCCATATAGGAGAAAACAGAGTGAAACCTAAAAATTAAAACGCTTACTGCCAATGAACGGTTTGATCTAGAAGAACGAAATTTGGTGAGCCAAGTGGGATTGGGGTACTGATCATTACCTGAAAGTGTCCTCAAGATTGGGTGAAAAAAAGTGTGCTGAGATTTCAGGAAACTCGTAGTTTTTTGGAAGCTTGGCAACCCCTTTCCATGAAAGTGATTTGCGCCAGTCTCTGCTTAGGGCTACATCAATATGAAAAAAAACCATAGTGATAGAACTTGGAACTACTTTATTGTGTCAAGTTTCAAAGAGCTAGCACAAACTGTGTTTGATTTAGAGTTCCAACTACATGTATACATATAGGAGAAAACAGAGTGAAACCTAAAAATTAAAACTGTTACTGCCAACGAACGGTTTAACCTAGAAGAACGAAATTTGGTGAGCCAAGTGGGACTGGCGTACTGATCATTACCAGAAAGTGTCATCAAGATTGGGTAAAAAATGTGTGCTGAGATTTCAGGAAACTCGTAGTTTTTTGGAAGCTAAGCAACCCATTTCCATGAAAGTGATTCGCGCCAGTCTCTGCTTAGGGCTACATCAATAGGAAACAATCCATAGAGATAGAACTTGGAACTACTTTATTGTGTCAAGTTTCAAAGAGCTAGCACAAACCGTGTTTGATTTAGAGTTCCAACTACATGTATCCACATAGGAGAAAACAGAGTGAAACCTAAAAATTAAAACTGTTACTGCCAATGAAGGGTTTAATCTAGAAGAACGAAATTTGGTGAGCCAAGTGGGATTGGGGTACTGATCTTTACCTGAAAATGTCATCAAGATTGGGTGAAAAAATGTGTGCTGAGATTTCAGGAAACTCGTAGTTTTTTGGAAGCTTGGCAACCCATTTCCATGAAAGTGATTTGTGCCAGTCTCTGCTTAGGGCTACATAAATAGGAAAAAAAAAACATAGAGGTAGAACTTGGAACTAATTTATGGTGTCAAGTTTCAAAGAGCTAGCACAAACCGTCTTTGATTTAGAGTTCCAACTAAATGTATCCATATAGGAGAAAACAGAGTGAAACCTAAAAATTAAAACTGTTACTGCCAACGAACGGTTTAACCTAGAAGAACGAAATTTGGTGAGCCAAGTGGGATTGGGGAACTGATCATTACCGGAAAGTGTCATCAAGATTGGGTGAAAAAATGTGTGCTGAGATTTCAAAAAACTCGTAGTTTTTTGGAAGCTTGGCAACCCCTTTCCATGAAAGTGATTTGCGCCAGTTTCTGCTTAGGGCTACATCAATAGGAAAAAAAACATAGAGATAGAACTTGGAACTAATTTATTGTGTCAAGTTTCAAAGAGCTAGCACAAACCGTCTTTGATTTAGAGTTCCAACTACATGTATCCATATAGGAGAAAACAGAGTGAAACCTAAAAATTAAAACTGTTAATGCCAATGAACGGTTTAACCTAGAAGAATGAAATTTGGTGAGCCAAGTGGGATTGGGGTACTGATCATTACCTGAAAGTGTCATCAAGATTGGGTGAAAAAATGTGTGCTGAGATTTCAGGAAATTCGTAGTTATTGGAAGCTTGGCAACCCCTTTCCATGAAAGTGATTTGTGCCAATCTCTGCTTAGGGCTACATCAATATGAAAAAAAACATAGAGATAGAACTTGGAACTAATTTATTGTGTCAAGTTTGAAAGAGCTAGCACAAACCGTCTTTGATTTAGAGTTCCAACTACATGTATCCATATAGGAGAAAACAGAGTGAAATCTAAAAATTAAAACTGTTATTGCCAACGAACGGTTTAACCTAGAAGAATGAAATTTGGTGAGCCAAGTGGGATTGGGGTACTGATCATTACCTGAAAGTGTCATCAAGATTAGGTGAAAAAATGTGTGCTGAGATTTCAGGAAACTCGTAATTATTGGAAGCTTGGCAACCCTTTCCATGAAAGTGATTTGCGCCAGTCTCTGCTTAGGGCTACATCAATAGGAAAGAAACCATAGAGATAGAACTTGGAACTACTTTATTGTGTCAAGTTTCAAAGAGCTAGGACAAACCGTGTTTGATTTAGAGTTCCAACTACATGTATCCATATAGGAGAAAACAGAGTGAAACCTAAAAATTAAAACTGTTACTGCCAATGAAGGGTTTAATCTAGAAGAACGAAATTTGGTGAGCCAAGTGGTATTGGCGTACTGATCATTACCTGAGATTGTCATCAAGATTGGGTGAAAAAATGTGTGCTGAGATTTCAGGAAACTCGTAGTTTTTTGGAAGCTTGGCAACCCATTTCCATGAAAGTGATTTGCGCCAGTCTCTGCTTAGGGCTACATCAATAGGATAGAAACCATAGAGATAGAACTTGGAACTACTTAATTGTGTCAAGTTTCAAAGAGCTAGCACAAACCGTGTTTGATTTAGAGTTCCAACTACATGTATCCATATAGGAGAAAACAGAGTGAAACCTAAAAATTAAAACGCTTACTGCCAATGAACGGTTTGATCTAGAAGAACGAAATTTGGTGAGCCAAGTGGGATTGGGGTACTGATCATTACCTGAAAGTGTCCTCAAGATTGGGTGAAAAAAAGTGTGCTGAGATTTCAGGAAACTCGTAGTTTTTTGGAAGCTTGGCAACCCCTTTCCATGAAAGTGATTTGCGCCAGTCTCTGCTTAGGGCTACATCAATATGAAAAAAAACCATAGTGATAGAACTTGGAACTACTTTATTGTGTCAAGTTTCAAAGAGCTAGCACAAACTGTGTTTGATTTAGAGTTCCAACTACATGTATACATATAGGAGAAAACAGAGTGAAACCTAAAAATTAAAACTGTTACTGCCAACGAACGGTTTAACCTAGAAGAACGAAATTTGGTGAGCCAAGTGGGACTGGCGTACTGATCATTACCAGAAAGTGTCATCAAGATTGGGTAAAAAATGTGTGCTGAGATTTCAGGAAACTCGTAGTTTTTTGGAAGCTAAGCAACCCATTTCCATGAAAGTGATTCGCGCCAGTCTCTGCTTAGGGCTACATCAATAGGAAACAATCCATAGAGATAGAACTTGGAACTACTTTATTGTGTCAAGTTTCAAAGAGCTAGCACAAACCGTGTTTGATTTAGAGTTCCAACTACATGTATCCACATAGGAGAAAACAGAGTGAAACCTAAAAATTAAAACTGTTACTGCCAATGAAGGGTTTAATCTAGAAGAACGAAATTTGGTGAGCCAAGTGGGATTGGGGTACTGATCTTTACCTGAAAATGTCATCAAGATTGGGTGAAAAAATGTGTGCTGAGATTTCAGGAAACTCGTAGTTTTTTGGAAGCTTGGCAACCCATTTCCATGAAAGTGATTTGTGCCAGTCTCTGCTTAGGGCTACATAAATAGGAAAAAAAAAACATAGAGGTAGAACTTGGAACTAATTTATGGTGTCAAGTTTCAAAGAGCTAGCACAAACCGTCTTTGATTTAGAGTTCCAACTAAATGTATCCATATAGGAGAAAACAGAGTGAAACCTAAAAATTAAAACTGTTACTGCCAACGAACGGTTTAACCTAGAAGAACGAAATTTGGTGAGCCAAGTGGGATTGGGGAACTGATCATTACCGGAAAGTGTCATCAAGATTGGGTGAAAAAATGTGTGCTGAGATTTCAAAAAACTCGTAGTTTTTTGGAAGCTTGGCAACCCCTTTCCATGAAAGTGATTTGCGCCAGTTTCTGCTTAGGGCTACATCAATAGGAAAAAAAACATAGAGATAGAACTTGGAACTAATTTATTGTGTCAAGTTTCAAAGAGCTAGCACAAACCGTCTTTGATTTAGAGTTCCAACTACATGTATCCATATAGGAGAAAACAGAGTGAAACCTAAAAATTAAAACTGTTAATGCCAATGAACGGTTTAACCTAGAAGAATGAAATTTGGTGAGCCAAGTGGGATTGGGGTACTGATCATTACCTGAAAGTGTCATCAAGATTGGGTGAAAAAATGTGTGCTGAGATTTCAGGAAATTCGTAGTTATTGGAAGCTTGGCAACCCCTTTCCATGAAAGTGATTTGTGCCAATCTCTGCTTAGGGCTACATCAATATGAAAAAAAACATAGAGATAGAACTTGGAACTAATTTATTGTGTCAAGTTTGAAAGAGCTAGCACAAACCGTCTTTGATTTAGAGTTCCAACTACATGTATCCATATAGGAGAAAACAGAGTGAAATCTAAAAATTAAAACTGTTATTGCCAACGAACGGTTTAACCTAGAAGAATGAAATTTGGTGAGCCAAGTGGGATTGGGGTACTGATCATTACCTGAAAGTGTCATCAAGATTAGGTGAAAAAATGTGTGCTGAGATTTCAGGAAACTCGTAATTATTGGAAGCTTGGCAACCCTTTCCATGAAAGTGATTTGCGCCAGTCTCTGCTTAGGGCTACATCAATAGGAAAGAAACCATAGAGATAGAACTTGGAACTACTTTATTGTGTCAAGTTTCAAAGAGCTAGGACAAACCGTGTTTGATTTAGAGTTCCAACTACATGTATCCATATAGGAGAAAACAGAGTGAAACCTAAAAATTAAAACTGTTACTGCCAATGAAGGGTTTAATCTAGAAGAACGAAATTTGGTGAGCCAAGTGGTATTGGCGTACTGATCATTACCTGAGATTGTCATCAAGATTGGGTGAAAAAATGTGTGCTGAGATTTCAGGAAACTCGTAGTTTTTTGGAAGCTTGGCAACCCATTTCCATGAAAGTGATTTGCGCCAGTCTCTGCTTAGGGCTACATCAATAGGATAGAAACCATAGAGATAGAACTTGGAACTACTTAATTGTGTCAAGTTTCAAAGAGCTAGCACAAACCGTGTTTGATTTAGAGTTCCAACTACATGTATCCATATAGGAGAAAACAGAGTGAAACCTAAAAATTAAAACGCTTACTGCCAATGAACGGTTTGATCTAGAAGAACGAAATTTGGTGAGCCAAGTGGGATTGGGGTACTGATCATTACCTGAAAGTGTCCTCAAGATTGGGTGAAAAAAAGTGTGCTGAGATTTCAGGAAACTCGTAGTTTTTTGGAAGCTTGGCAACCCCTTTCCATGAAAGTGATTTGCGCCAGTCTCTGCTTAGGGCTACATCAATATGAAAAAAAACCATAGTGATAGAACTTGGAACTACTTTATTGTGTCAAGTTTCAAAGAGCTAGCACAAACTGTGTTTGATTTAGAGTTCCAACTACATGTATACATATAGGAGAAAACAGAGTGAAACCTAAAAATTAAAACTGTTACTGCCAACGAACGGTTTAACCTAGAAGAACGAAATTTGGTGAGCCAAGTGGGACTGGCGTACTGATCATTACCAGAAAGTGTCATCAAGATTGGGTAAAAAATGTGTGCTGAGATTTCAGGAAACTCGTAGTTTTTTGGAAGCTAAGCAACCCATTTCCATGAAAGTGATTCGCGCCAGTCTCTGCTTAGGGCTACATCAATAGGAAACAATCC
This sequence comes from Spermophilus citellus, assembly GCF_964194105.1. Classification (NCBI taxonomy): domain Eukaryota; kingdom Metazoa; phylum Chordata; class Mammalia; order Rodentia; family Sciuridae; genus Spermophilus; species Spermophilus citellus. The sequence goes on along the minus strand of NW_027673023.1, from coordinate 47,292 downwards.
ATAGAGATAGAACTTGGAACTACTTTATTGTGTCAAGTTTCAAAGAGCTAGCACAAACCGTGTTTGATTTAGAGTTCCAACTACATGTATCCACATAGGAGAAAACAGAGTGAAACCTAAAAATTAAAACTGTTACTGCCAATGAAGGGTTTAATCTAGAAGAACGAAATTTGGTGAGCCAAGTGGGATTGGGGTACTGATCTTTACCTGAAAATGTCATCAAGATTGGGTGAAAAAATGTGTGCTGAGATTTCAGGAAACTCGTAGTTTTTTGGAAGCTTGGCAACCCATTTCCATGAAAGTGATTTGTGCCAGTCTCTGCTTAGGGCTACATAAATAGGAAAAAAAAAACATAGAGGTAGAACTTGGAACTAATTTATGGTGTCAAGTTTCAAAGAGCTAGCACAAACCGTCTTTGATTTAGAGTTCCAACTAAATGTATCCATATAGGAGAAAACAGAGTGAAACCTAAAAATTAAAACTGTTACTGCCAACGAACGGTTTAACCTAGAAGAACGAAATTTGGTGAGCCAAGTGGGATTGGGGAACTGATCATTACCGGAAAGTGTCATCAAGATTGGGTGAAAAAATGTGTGCTGAGATTTCAAAAAACTCGTAGTTTTTTGGAAGCTTGGCAACCCCTTTCCATGAAAGTGATTTGCGCCAGTTTCTGCTTAGGGCTACATCAATAGGAAAAAAAACATAGAGATAGAACTTGGAACTAATTTATTGTGTCAAGTTTCAAAGAGCTAGCACAAACCGTCTTTGATTTAGAGTTCCAACTACATGTATCCATATAGGAGAAAACAGAGTGAAACCTAAAAATTAAAACTGTTAATGCCAATGAACGGTTTAACCTAGAAGAATGAAATTTGGTGAGCCAAGTGGGATTGGGGTACTGATCATTACCTGAAAGTGTCATCAAGATTGGGTGAAAAAATGTGTGCTGAGATTTCAGGAAATTCGTAGTTATTGGAAGCTTGGCAACCCCTTTCCATGAAAGTGATTTGTGCCAATCTCTGCTTAGGGCTACATCAATATGAAAAAAAACATAGAGATAGAACTTGGAAATAATTTATTGTGTCAAGTTTGAAAGAGCTAGCACAAACCGTCTTTGATTTAGAGTTCCAACTACATGTATCCATATAGGAGAAAACAGAGTGAAATCTAAAAATTAAAACTGTTATTGCCAACGAACGGTTTAACCTAGAAGAATGAAATTTGGTGAGCCAAGTGGGATTGGGGTACTGATCATTACCTGAAAGTGTCATCAAGATTAGGTGAAAAAATGTGTGCTGAGATTTCAGGAAACTCGTAATTATTGGAAGCTTGGCAACCCTTTCCATGAAAGTGATTTGCGCCAGTCTCTGCTTAGGGCTACATCAATAGGAAAGAAACCATAGAGATAGAACTTGGAACTACTTTATTGTGTCAAGTTTCAAAGAGCTAGGACAAACCGTGTTTGATTTAGAGTTCCAACTACATGTATCCATATAGGAGAAAACAGAGTGAAACCTAAAAATTAAAACTGTTACTGCCAATGAAGGGTTTAATCTAGAAGAACGAAATTTGGTGAGCCAAGTGGTATTGGCGTACTGATCATTACCTGAGATTGTCATCAAGATTGGGTGAAAAAATGTGTGCTGAGATTTCAGGAAACTCGTAGTTTTTTGGAAGCTTGGCAACCCATTTCCATGAAAGTGATTTGCGCCAGTCTCTGCTTAGGGCTACATCAATAGGAAAGAAACCATAGAGATAGAACTTGGAACACTTTATTGTGTCAAGTTTCAAAGAGCTAGTACAAACCGTCTTTGATTTAGAGTTCCAACTATATGTATCCATATAGGAGAAAAGAGAGTGAAACCTAAAAATTAAAACTGTTACTGCAAACGAACTGTTTAACTTTGAAGAACGAAATTTGGTGAGCCCAGTGGGATTGGCGTACTGATCATTACCGAAAAGTGTCATCAAGATTGGGTGAAAAAATGTGTGCTGAGATTTCAGGAAACTCGTAGTTTTTTGGATGCTTTGCAACCCCTTTCCATTAGAGTGTTTTGCGCCAGTCTCTGCTTAGGGCTACATTAATAGGAAACAAACCATAGAGATAGAACTTGGAACTACTTTATTGTGTCAAGTTTCAAATAGCTAGCACAAACCGTCTTTGATTTAGAGTTCCATCTACATGTATCCATATAGAGGAAAAGAGAGTGAAACCTAAAAATTAAAACTGTTACTGCCAAAGAACGGTTTAACCTAGAAGAACGAAATTTGGTGAGCCAAGTGGGATTGGGGTAATGATCATTACCGGAAAGTGTCATCAAGATTGGGTGAAAAAATGTGTGCTGAGATTTCAGGAAACTCGTAGTTTTTTGGAAGCTTGGCAACCCCTTTCCATGAAATTGATTTGCGCAAGTCTCTGATTAGAGCTACATCAATAGGAAAGAAACGATAGAGATAGAACTTGGAACTACTTTATTGTGTCAAGTTTCAAAGAGCTAGCACAAACCGTGTTTGATTTAGTTTCCAACTACATGTATCCATATAGGAGAAAAGAGAGTGAAACCTAAAAATTAAAACTGATACTGCCAATGAAGGGTTTAATCTAGAAAAATGAAATTTGGTTAGCCAAGTGGGACTGGGGTAGTGATCATTACCTGAAAGTGTCATCAAGATTGGGTGAAAAAATTGTGCTGAGATTTCAGGAAACTCGTAGTTTTTTGGAAGCTTGGCAACCCCTTTCCATGAAAGTGATTTGCGCCAGTCTCTGCTTAGGGCTACATCAATAGGAAAAAAACCATAGAGATAGAACTTCAAACTAAGTTATTGTGTCAAGTTTCAAAGAACTAGCACAAACCGTCTTTGATTTAGAGTTCCAACTACATGTATCCATATAGGAGAAAACAGAGTGAAACCTAAAAATTAAAACTGTTACTGCCAACGAACGGTTTAACCTAGAAGAATGAAATTTGGTGAGCCAAGTGGGACTGGGGTACTGATCATGACCTGAAAGTGTCATCAAGATAGGGTGAAAAAATGTGTGCTGAGATTTCAGGAAATTCGTAGTTATTGGAAGCTTGGCAACCCCTTTCCATGAAAGTGATTTGTGCCAGTTTCTGCTTAGGGCTACATCAATAGGAAAAAAAAACATAGAGATAGAACTTGGAACTAATTTATTGTGTCATGTTTCAAAGAGCTAGCACAAACCGTCTTTGATTTAGAGTTCCAACTACATGTATCCATATAGGAGAAAACAGAGTGAAACCTAAAAATTAAAACTGTTACTGCCAATGAACGGTTTAACCTAAAAGAATGAAATTTGGTGAGCCAAGTGGGATTGGGGTACTGATCATTACCTGAAAGTGTCATCAAGTTTGGGTGAAAAAACGTGTGCTGAGATTTCAGGAAACTCGTAGTTATTGGAAGCTTGGCAACCCCTTTCCATGAAAGTGATTTGAGCCAGTCTCTGCTTAGGGCTACATCAATATGAAAAAAACCATAGAGATAGAACTTGGAACTAATTGATTGTGTCAAGTTTGAAAGAGCTAGCACAAACCGTCTTTGATTTAGAGTTCCAACTACATGTATCCATATAGGAGAAAACAGAGTGAAATCTAATAATTAAACTGTTATTGCCAACGAACGGTTTAACCTAGAAGAATGAAATTTTTTGAGCCAAGTGGATTGGGGTACTGATCATAACCTGAAAGTGTCATCAAGATTGGGTGAAAAAATGTGTCCTGAGATTTCAGGAAACTTGTAGTTATTGGAAGCTTTGCAACCCCTTTTCATGAAAGTGATTTGCGCCAGTCTCTGCTTACAGGTACATCAATAGGAAAGAAACCATAGAGATAGAACTTGGAACTACTTTATTGTGTCAAGTTTCAAAGAGCTAGCAGAAACAGTGTTTGATTTAGAGTTCCAACTACATTTATCCATATAGGAGAAAACGGAGTGAAACCCAAAAATTAAAACTGTTACTACCAACGAACGGTTTAACCTAGAAGAACGAAATTTGGTGAGCCAAGTGGGATTGGGGTACTGTTCATTACCGGAAAGTGTCATCAAGATTGGTTGAAAAAATGTGTGCTGAGATTTCAGGAAACTCGTAGTTTTTTGGAAGCTTGGCAACCCCTTTCCATGAAAGTGATTTGCGCCAGTCTCTGCTTAGGGCTACATCAATAGGAAAGAAACCATAGAGATAGAACTTGGAACTACTTAATTGTGTCAAGTTTCAAAGAGTTAGCACAAACCGTCTTTGATTTAGAGTTCCAACTACACGTATCCATATAGGAAAAAACAGAGTGAAACCTAAACATTAAAACTGTTACTGCCAACGAACGGTTAACCTAGAAGAACGAAATTTGTGAGTCAAGTGGGATTGGGGAACTGATCATTATCGGAAAGTGTCATCAAGATTGTGTGAAAAAATGTGTGCTGAGATTTCAGGAAACTCGTAGTTTTTTGGAAGCTTGGCAACCCTTTCCATGAAAGTGATTTGTGCCAATCTCTGCTTAGGGCTACATCAATAGGAAAGAAACCATAGAGATAGAACTTGGAACTACTTTATTGTGTCAAGTTTCAAAGAGCTAGCACAAACCGTGTTTGATTTAGAGTTCCAACTACATTTATCCATATAGGAGAAAACAGAGTGAAACCTAAAAATTAAAACTGTTACTGCCAACGAACGGTTTAACCTAGAAGAACGAAATTTGGTGAGCCAAGTGGGATTGGGGTACTGATCATTACCGGAAAGTGTCTTCAAGATTGGGTGAAAAAATGTGTGCTGAGATTTCAGGAAACTCGTAATTATTGGAAGCTTGGCAACCCTTTCCATGAAAGTGATTTGCGCCAGTCTCTGCTTAGGGCTACATCAATAGGAAAGAAACCATAGAGATAGAACTTGGAACTACTTTATTGTGTCAAGTTTCAAAGAGCTAGCACAAACCGTGTTTGATTTAGAGTTCCAACTACATGTATCCATATAGGAGAAAACAGAGTGAAACCCAAAAATTAAAACTGTTACTGCCAACGAACGGTTTAACCTAGAAGAACGAAATTTGGTGAGCCAAGTGGGATTGGGGTACTGATCATTACCTGAAAGTGTCATCAAGATTGGGTGAAAAAATTTGTGCTGAGATTTCAGGAAACTCGTAGGTTTTTGGAAGCTTGGCAACCCCTTTCCATGAAAGGGATTTGCGCCAGTCTCTGCTTAGGGATACATCAATAGGAAAGAAACCATAGAGATAGAACTTGGAACTACTTTATTGTGTCAAGTTTCAAAGAGCTAGCACAAACCGTGTTTGATTTAGAGTTCCAACTACATGTATCCATATAGGAGAAAACAGAGTGAAACCTAAAAATTAAAACTGTTACTGCCAACGAACTGTTTAATCTAGAAGAACAAAATTTGGTAAGCCAAGTGGGATTGGGGTACTGATGATTACCTGAAAGTGTCATCAAGTTTGGGTGAAAAAAAGTGTGCTGAGATTTCAGGAAACTCGTAGTTCTTTGGAAGCTTGGCAACCCCTTTTAATGTAAGTGATTTGCGCAAGTCTCTGCTTAGGTTTAAATCAATAGGAAACAAACCATAGAGATAGAACTTGGAACTACTTTATTGTGTCAAGTTTCAAAGAGCTAGCACAAACCGTCTTTGATTTAGAGTTCCAACTAGATGTATCCATATAGGAGAAAACAGAGTGAAACCAAAAAATTAAAACTGTTACTGCCAATGAACGGTTTAATCTAGAAGAACGAAATTTGGTGAGCCAAGTGGGATTGGCGTACTGATCATTACCTGAAAGTGTCATCAAGATTGGGTGAAAAAATGTGTGCTGAGATTTCAGGAAACTCGTAGTTTTTTGGAAGCTTGGCAACCCCTTTCCATGAAAGTGATTTATTCCTGTCTCTGCTTAGGGCTACATCAATAGGATAAAAACCATAAAGATAGATCTTGGAACTACTTTATTGTGTCAAGTTTCAAAGGGCTAGCACAAACTGTGTTTGATTTAGAGTTCCAACTACATGTATCCATATAGGAGAAAACAGTGAAAACAAAAAAATTAAAACTGTTACGGCCAACGAACCGTTTAACCTAGAAGAACGAAAATTGGTGAGCCAAGTGCGACTGGGGTACTGATAATTACCTGAAAGTGTCATCAAGATTGGGTGAAAAAATGTGTGCTGAGATTTCAGTAAACTCGTAGTTTTTGGAAGCTTGGCAACCCCTTTCCATGAAAGTGATTTGCGCCAGTCTCTCATTAGGGCTACATCAATAGGAAACAAACCATAGAGATAGAACTTGGAACTACTTTATTGTGTCAGGTTTCAAAGAGCTAGCACAAACCGTGTTTGATTTAGAGTTCCAACTACATGTATCCATATAGGAGAAAACAGAGTGAAACCTAAAAATTAAAACTGTTACTGCCAATGAAGGGTTTAATCTAGAAGAACGAAATTTGGTGAGCCAAGTGGTATTGGCGTACTGATCATTACCTGATAGTGTCATCAAGATTGGGTGAAAAAATGTGTGCTGAGATTTCAGGAAACTCGAAGTTTTTTGGAAGCTTGGCAACCCCTTTCCATGAAAGTGATTTGTGCCAGTCTGTGCTTAGGGCTACATAAATTGGAAAAAAAACATAGAGATAGAACTTGGAACTAATTTATTGTGTCAAGTTTCAAAGAGCTAGCACAAACCGTCTTTGATTTAGAGTTCCAAATACATGTATCCATATAGGAGAAAACAGAGTGATACGTAAAAACTAAAACTGTTACTGCCAACGAACGGTTTAACCTAGAAGAACGAAATTTGGTGAGCCAAGTGGGATTGGGGTACTGATCATTACCTGAAAGTGTCATCAAGATTGGTTGAAAAAATGTGTGCTGAGATTTCAGGAAACTCGTAGTTTTTTGGAAGCTTGGCAACCCCTTTCCATTAAAGTGATTTGCGCCAGTCTCTACTTAGGGCTACATCAATAGGATAGAAACCATAGAGATAGAACTTGGAACTACTTAATTGTGTCAAGTTTCAAAGAGCTAGCACAAACCGTGTTTGATTTAGAGTTCCAACTACATGTATCCATATAGGAGAAAACAGAGTGAAACCTAAAAATTAAAACGCTTACTGCCAATGAACGGTTTGATCTAGAAGAACGAAATTTGGTGAGCCAAGTGGGATTGGGGTACTGATCATTACCTGAAAGTGTCCTCAAGATTGGGTGAAAAAAAGTGTGCTGAGATTTCAGGAAACTCGTAGTTTTTTGGAAGCTTGGCAACCCCTTTCCATGAAAGTGATTTGCGCCAGTCTCTGCTTAGGGCTACATCAATATGAAAAAAAACCATAGTGATAGAACTTGGAACTACTTTATTGTGTCAAGTTTCAAAGAGCTAGCACAAACTGTGTTTGATTTAGAGTTCCAACTACATGTATACATATAGGAGAAAACAGAGTGAAACCTAAAAATTAAAACTGTTACTGCCAACGAACGGTTTAACCTAGAAGAACGAAATTTGGTGAGCCAAGTGGGACTGGCGTACTGATCATTACCAGAAAGTGTCATCAAGATTGGGTAAAAAATGTGTGCTGAGATTTCAGGAAACTCGTAGTTTTTTGGAAGCTAAGCAACCCATTTCCATGAAAGTGATTCGCGCCAGTCTCTGCTTAGGGCTACATCAATAGGAAACAATCCATAGAGATAGAACTTGGAACTACTTTATTGTGTCAAGTTTCAAAGAGCTAGCACAAACCGTGTTTGATTTAGAGTTCCAACTACATGTATCCACATAGGAGAAAACAGAGTGAAACCTAAAAATTAAAACTGTTACTGCCAATGAAGGGTTTAATCTAGAAGAACGAAATTTGGTGAGCCAAGTGGGATTGGGGTACTGATCTTTACCTGAAAATGTCATCAAGATTGGGTGAAAAAATGTGTGCTGAGATTTCAGGAAACTCGTAGTTTTTTGGAAGCTTGGCAACCCATTTCCATGAAAGTGATTTGTGCCAGTCTCTGCTTAGGGCTACATAAATAGGAAAAAAAAAACATAGAGGTAGAACTTGGAACTAATTTATGGTGTCAAGTTTCAAAGAGCTAGCACAAACCGTCTTTGATTTAGAGTTCCAACTAAATGTATCCATATAGGAGAAAACAGAGTGAAACCTAAAAATTAAAACTGTTACTGCCAACGAACGGTTTAACCTAGAAGAACGAAATTTGGTGAGCCAAGTGGGATTGGGGAACTGATCATTACCGGAAAGTGTCATCAAGATTGGGTGAAAAAATGTGTGCTGAGATTTCAAAAAACTCGTAGTTTTTTGGAAGCTTGGCAACCCCTTTCCATGAAAGTGATTTGCGCCAGTTTCTGCTTAGGGCTACATCAATAGGAAAAAAAACATAGAGATAGAACTTGGAACTAATTTATTGTGTCAAGTTTCAAAGAGCTAGCACAAACCGTCTTTGATTTAGAGTTCCAACTACATGTATCCATATAGGAGAAAACAGAGTGAAACCTAAAAATTAAAACTGTTAATGCCAATGAACGGTTTAACCTAGAAGAATGAAATTTGGTGAGCCAAGTGGGATTGGGGTACTGATCATTACCTGAAAGTGTCATCAAGATTGGGTGAAAAAATGTGTGCTGAGATTTCAGGAAATTCGTAGTTATTGGAAGCTTGGCAACCCCTTTCCATGAAAGTGATTTGTGCCAATCTCTGCTTAGGGCTACATCAATATGAAAAAAAAACATAGAGATAGAACTTGGAACTAATTTATTGTGTCAAGTTTGAAAGAGCTAGCACAAACCGTCTTTGATTTAGAGTTCCAACTACATGTATCCATATAGGAGAAAACAGAGTGAAATCTAAAAATTAAAACTGTTATTGCCAACGAACGGTTTAACCTAGAAGAATGAAATTTGGTGAGCCAAGTGGGATTGGGGTACTGATCATTACCTGAAAGTGTCATCAAGATTAGGTGAAAAAATGTGTGCTGAGATTTCAGGAAACTCGTAATTATTGGAAGCTTGGCAACCCTTTCCATGAAAGTGATTTGCGCCAGTCTCTGCTTAGGGCTACATCAATAGGAAAGAAACCATAGAGATAGAACTTGGAACTACTTTATTGTGTCAAGTTTCAAAGAGCTAGGACAAACCGTGTTTGATTTAGAGTTCCAACTACATGTATCCATATAGGAGAAAACAGAGTGAAACCTAAAAATTAAAACTGTTACTGCCAATGAAGGGTTTAATCTAGAAGAACGAAATTTGGTGAGCCAAGTGGTATTGGCGTACTGATCATTACCTGAGATTGTCATCAAGATTGGGTGAAAAAATGTGTGCTGAGATTTCAGGAAACTCGTAGTTTTTTGGAAGCTTGGCAACCCATTTCCATGAAAGTGATTTGCGCCAGTCTCTGCTTAGGGCTACATCAATAGGAAAGAAACCATAGAGATAGAACTTGGAACACTTTATTGTGTCAAGTTTCAAAGAGCTAGTACAAACCGTCTTTGATTTAGAGTTCCAACTATATGTATCCATATAGGAGAAAAGAGAGTGAAACCTAAAAATTAAAACTGTTACTGCAAACGAACTGTTTAACTTTGAAGAACGAAATTTGGTGAGCCCAGTGGGATTGGCGTACTGATCATTACCGAAAAGTGTCATCAAGATTGGGTGAAAAAATGTGTGCTGAGATTTCAGGAAACTCGTAGTTTTTTGGATGCTTTGCAACCCCTTTCCATTAGAGTGTTTTGCGCCAGTCTCTGCTTAGGGCTACATTAATAGGAAACAAACCATAGAGATAGAACTTGGAACTACTTTATTGTGTCAAGTTTCAAATAGCTAGCACAAACCGTCTTTGATTTAGAGTTCCATCTACATGTATCCATATAGAGGAAAAGAGAGTGAAACCTAAAAATTAAAACTGTTACTGCCAAAGAACGGTTTAACCTAGAAGAACGAAATTTGGTGAGCCAAGTGGGATTGGGGTAATGATCATTACCGGAAAGTGTCATCAAGATTGGGTGAAAAAATGTGTGCTGAGATTTCAGGAAACTCGTAGTTTTTTGGAAGCTTGGCAACCCCTTTCCATGAAATTGATTTGCGCAAGTCTCTGATTAGAGCTACATCAATAGGAAAGAAACGATAGAGATAGAACTTGGAACTACTTTATTGTGTCAAGTTTCAAAGAGCTAGCACAAACCGTGTTTGATTTAGTTTCCAACTACATGTATCCATATAGGAGAAAAGAGAGTGAAACCTAAAAATTAAAACTGATACTGCCAATGAAGGGTTTAATCTAGAAAAATGAAATTTGGTTAGCCAAGTGGGACTGGGGTAGTGATCATTACCTGAAAGTGTCATCAAGATTGGGTGAAAAAATTGTGCTGAGATTTCAGGAAACTCGTAGTTTTTTGGAAGCTTGGCAACCCCTTTCCATGAAAGTGATTTGCGCCAGTCTCTGCTTAGGGCTACATCAATAGGAAAAAAACCATAGAGATAGAACTTCAAACTAAGTTATTGTGTCAAGTTTCAAAGAACTAGCACAAACCGTCTTTGATTTAGAGTTCCAACTACATGTATCCATATAGGAGAAAACAGAGTGAAACCTAAAAATTAAAACTGTTACTGCCAACGAACGGTTTAACCTAGAAGAATGAAATTTGGTGAGCCAAGTGGGACTGGGGTACTGATCATGACCTGAAAGTGTCATCAAGATAGGGTGAAAAAATGTGTGCTGAGATTTCAGGAAACTCGTAGGTTTTTGGAAGCTTGGCAACCCCTTTCCATGAAAGTTATTTGCGCCAGTCTCTGCATAGGGCTACATCAATAGGAAACAAACCATAGAGATGAACTTGGAACTACTTTATTGTGTCAGGTTTCAAAGAGCTACCACAATCCGTGTTTGATTTAGAGTTCCAAATACACGTATTCTAATAGGAGAATACAGAGTGAAAACTAAAAATTTAAACTGTTACTGCCAACGAACGGTTTAACCACGAAGAACGAAATTTGGAGTGCCTAGTGGGACTGGGGTACTGATCATTACCTGAAAGTGTCATCAAGATTGGTTGAAAAAATGTGTGCTAAGATTTCAGAAAACTCGTAGTTTTTTGGAAGCTTGGCAACCCCTTTCCATGAAAGTGATTTGCGCCAGTCTCTGCTTAGGGCTACATCAATAGGAAACAAACCATAGAGATAGAACTTGGAACTACTTTATTGTGTCAAGTTTCAAAGAGCTAGCACAAACCGTCTTTGATTTAGAGTTCCATCTACATGTATCCATATAGGAGAAAACAGTGAAAACAAAAAATTTAAACTGTTACGGCCAACGAACTGTTTAACCTAGAAGAACGAAATTTGGTGAGCCAAGTGCGACTGGGGTACTGATAATTACCTCAAATTGTCATCAAGATTGGGTGAAAAAATGTGTGCTGTGATTTCAGGAAACTCGTAGTTTTTTGGATTCTTTGCAACCCCTTTCCATTAAAGTGTTTTGCGCCAGTCTCTGCTTAGGGCTACATCAATAGGAAACAAACCATAGAGATAGAACTTGGAACTACTTTATTGTGTCAAGTTTCAAAGAGGTAGCACAAACCGTCTTTGATTTAGAGTTCCAACTACATGTATCCATATAGAGGAAAACAGAGTGAAACCTAAAAATTAAAACTCTTACTGCCAACGAACGGTTTAACCTAGAAGAACGAAATTTGGTGAGCCAAGTGGGATTGGGGTACTGATCATTACGTGAAAGTGTCATCAAGTTAGGGTGAAAAAATGTGTGCTGAGATTTCAGGAAACTCGTAGTTTTTTGGAAGCTTTGCAACCCCTTTCCATGAAATTGATTTGCGCCAGTCTCTGCTTAGAGCTACATCAATAGGAAAGAAACCATAGAGATAGAACTTGGAACTACTTTATTTTGTCAAGATTCAAAGAGCTAGCACAAACCGTGTTTGATTTAGTTTCCAACTACATTTATCCATATAGGAGAAAACAGAGTGAAACCTAAAAATTAAAACTGATACTGCCAATGAAGGGTTTAATCTAGAAGAATGAAATTTGGTGAGCCAATTGGGACTGGGGTACTGATAATTACCTGAAAGTGTCATCAAGATTGGGTGAAAAAAAGTGTGCTGAGATTTCAGGAAACACGTAGTTTTTTGGAAGTTTGGCAACCCCTTTCCATGAAAGTGATTTGCGCCAGTCTCTGCTTAGGGCTACATCAATAGGAAAAAAACCATAGAGATAGAACTCCAAACTAAGTTATTGTGTCAAGTTTCAAAGAGCTAGCACAAACCGTCTTTGATTTAACTTTCCAACTACATGTATCCATATAGGAGAAAACCGAGTGAGACCTAAAATTTAAAACTTTAACTGCCAATGAACGGTTTAACATAGAAGAATGAAATTTGGTGAGCCATGTGGGATTGGGGTACTGATCATTACCTGAAAGTGTCATCAAGATTGGGTGAAAAAATGTGTGCTGAGATTTCAGGAAACTCGTAGTTATTGGAAGCTTGGCAACCCCTTTCCATGAAAGTGATTTGCGCCAGTCTCTGCTTAGGGCTACATCAATAGGAAACAAACCATAGAGATAGAACAGGGAACTACTTTATTGTGTCAAGTTTCAAAGAAAAAGCACAAATCGTGTTTGATTTAGCGTTCCAACTATATGCATCCATATAGGAGAAAACAGAGTGAAACCTAAAAATTAAAACTGTTACTGCCAACGAACGGTTTAACCTAGAAGAATGAAATTTGGTGAGCCAAGTGGTATTGGCGTACTGATCATTACCTGATAGTGTCATCAAGATTGGGTGAAAAAATGTGTGCTGAGATTTCAGGAAACTCGTAGTTTTTTGGAAGCTTGGCAACCCCTTTCCATGAAAGTGATTTGTGCCAGTCTGTGCTTAGGGCTACATAAATTGGAAAAAAACCATAGAGATAGAACTTGGAACTAATTTATTGTGTCAAGTTTCAAAGGGCTAGCACAAACTGTGTTTGATTTAGAGTTCCAACTACATGTATCCATATAGGAGAAAACAGTGAAAACAAAAAATTAAAACTGTTACGGCCAACGAACCGTTTAACCTAGAAGAACGAAAATTGGTGAGCCAAGTGCGACTGGGGTACTGATAATTACCTGAAAGTGTCATCAAGATTGGGTGAAAAAATGTGTGCTGAGATTTCAGTAAACTCGTAGTTTTTTGGAAGCTTGGCAACCCCTTTCCATGAAAGTGATTTGCGCCAGTCTCTCATTAGGGCTACATCAATAGGAAACAAACCATAGAGATAGAACTTGGAACTACTTTATTGTGTCAGGTTTCAAAGAGCTAGCACAAACCGTGTTTGATTTAGAGTTCCAACTACATGTATCCATATAGGAGAAAACAGAGTGAAACCTAAAAATTAAAACTGTTACTGCCAATGAAGGGTTTAATCTAGAAGAACGAAATTTGGTGAGCCAAGTGGTATTGGCGTACTGATCATTACCTGATAGTGTCATCAAGATTGGGTGAAAAAATGTGTGCTGAGATTTCAGGAAACTCGTAGTTTTTTGGAAGCTTGGCAACCCCTTTCCATGAAAGTGATTTGTGCCAGTCTGTGCTTAGGGCTACATAAATTGGAAAAAAACCATAGAGATAGAACTTGGAACTAATTTATTGTGTCAAGTTTCAAAGAGCTAGCACAAACCGTCTTTGATTTAGAGTTCCAAATACATGTATCCATATAGGAGAAAACAGAGTGATACGTAAAAACTAAAACTGTTACTGCCAACGAACGGTTTAAGCTAGAAGAACGAAATTTGGTGAGCCAAGTGGGATTGGGGTACTGATCATTACCTGAAAGTGTCATCAAGATTGGTTGGAAAAATGTGTGCTGAGATTTCAGGAAACTCGTAGTTTTTTGGAAGCTTGGCAACCCCTTTCCATTAAAGTGATTTGCGCCAGTCTCTACTTAGGGCTACATCAATAGGATAGAAACCATAGAGATAGAACTTGGAACTACTTAATTGTGTCAAGTTTCAAAGAGCTAGCACAAACCGTGTTTGATTTAGAGTTCCAACTACATGTATCCATATAGGAGAAAACAGAGTGAAACCTAAAAATTAAAACGCTTACTGCCAATGAACGGTTTGATCTAGAAGAACGAAATTTGGTGAGCCAAGTGGGATTGGGGTACTGATCATTACCTGAAAGTGTCCTCAAGATTGGGTGAAAAAAAGTGTGCTGAGATTACAGGAAACTCGTAGTTTTTTGGAAGCTTGGCAACCCCTTTCCATGAAAGTGATTTGTGCCAGTCTGTGCTTAGGGCTACATAAATTGGAAAAAAACCATAGAGATAGAACTTGGAACTAATTTATTGTGTCAAGTTTCAAAGAGCTAGCACAAACCGTCTTTGATTTAGAGTTCCAACTACATGTATCCATATAGGAGAAAACAGAGTGATACGTAAAAATTAAAACTGTTACTGCAAACGAACGGTTTAACCTAGAAGAACGAAATATGGTGAGCCAAGTGGGATTGGGGTACTGATCATTACCTGAAAGTGTCATCAAGATTGGTTGAAAAAATGTGTGCTGAGATTTCAGGAAACTCGTAGTTTTTTGGATGCTTTGCAACCCCTTTCCATTAAAGTGTTTTGCGCCAGTCTCTGCTTAGGGCTACATTAATAGGAAACAAACCATAGAGATAGAACTTGGAACTACTTTATTGTGTCAAGTTTCAAATAGCTAGCACAAACCGTCTTTGATTTAGAGTTCCATCTACATGTATCCATATAGAGGAAAAGAGAGTGAAACCTAAAAATTAAAACTGTTACTGCCAAAGAACGGTTTAACCTAGAAGAACGAAATTTGGTGAGCCAAGTGGGATTGGGGTAATGATCATTACCGGAAAGTGTCATCAAGATTGGTTGAAAAAATGTGTGCTGAGATTTCAGGAAACTCGTAGTTTTTTGGAAGCTTGGCAACCCCTTTCCATGAAAGTGATTTGTGCCAGTCTGTGCTTAGGGCTACATAAATTGGAAAAAAACCATAGAGATAGAACTTGGAACTAATTTATTGTGTCAAGTTTCAAAGAGCTAGCACAAACCGTCTTTGATTTAGAGTTCCAACTACATGTATCCATATAGGAGAAAACAGAGTGATACGTAAAAATTAAAACTGTTACTGCAAACGAACGGTTTAACCTAGAAGAACGAAATATGGTGAGCCAAGTGGGATTGGGGTACTGATCATTACCTGAAAGTGTCATCAAGATTGGTTGAAAAAATGTGTGCTGAGATTTCAGGAAACTCGTAGTTTTTTGGATGCTTTGCAACCCCTTTCCATTAAAGTGTTTTGCGCCAGTCTCTGCTTAGGGCTACATTAATAGGAAACAAACCATAGAGATAGAACTTGGAACTACTTTATTGTGTCAAGTTTCAAATAGCTAGCACAAACCGTCTTTGATTTAGAGTTCCATCTACATGTATCCATATAGAGGAAAAGAGAGTGAAACCTAAAAATTAAAACTGTTACTGCCAAAGAACGGTTTAACCTAGAAGAACGAAATTTGGTGAGCCAAGTGGGATTGGGGTAATGATCATTACCGGAAAGTGTCATCAAGATTGGTTGAAAAAATGTGTGCTGAGATTTCAGGAAACTCGTAGTTTTTTGGAAGCTTGGCAACCCCTTTCCATGAAAGTGATTTGTGCCAGTCTGTGCTTAGGGCTACATAAATTGGAAAAAAACCATAGAGATAGAACTTGGAACTAATTTATTGTGTCAAGTTTCAAAGAGCTAGCACAAACCGTCTTTGATTTAGAGTTCCAACTACATGTATCCATATAGGAGAAAACAGAGTGATACGTAAAAATTAAAACTGTTACTGCAAACGAACGGTTTAACCTAGAAGAACGAAATATGGTGAGCCAAGTGGGATTGGGGTACTGATCATTACCTGAAAGTGTCATCAAGATTGGTTGAAAAAATGTGTGCTGAGATTTCAGGAAACTCGTAGTTTTTTGGATGCTTTGCAACCCCTTTCCATTAAAGTGTTTTGCGCCAGTCTCTGCTTAGGGCTACATTAATAGGAAACAAACCATAGAGATAGAACTTGGAACTACTTTATTGTGTCAAGTTTCAAATAGCTAGCACAAACCGTCTTTGATTTAGAGTTCCATCTACATGTATCCATATAGAGGAAAAGAGAGTGAAACCTAAAAATTAAAACTGTTACTGCCAAAGAACGGTTTAACCTAGAAGAACGAAATTTGGTGAGCCAAGTGGGATTGGGGTAATGATCATTACCGGAAAGTGTCATCAAGATTGGGTGAAAAAATGTGTGCTGAGATTTCAGGAAACTCGTAGTTTTTTGGAAGCTTGGCAACCCCTTTCCATGAAATTGATTTGCGCAAGTCTCTGCTTAGAGCTACATCAATAGGAAAGAAACGATAGAGATAGAACTTGGAACTACTTTATTGTGTCAAGTTTCAAAGAGCTAGCACAAACCGTGTTTGATTTAGTTTCCAACTACATGTATCCATATAGGAGAAAAGAGAGTGAAACCTAAAAATTAAAACTGATACTGCCAATGAAGTGTTTAATCTAGGAGAATGAAATTTGGTTAGCCAAGAGGGACTGGGGTAGTGATCATTACCTGAAAGTGTCATCAAGATTGGGTGAAAAAATTGTGCTGAGATTTCAGGAAACTCGTAGTTTTTTGGAAGCTTGCCAACCCCTTTGCATGAAAGTGATTTGCGCCAGTCTCTGCTTAGGGCTACATCAAAAGGAAAAAAACCATAGAGATAGAACTTCAAACTAAGTTATTGTGTCAAGTTTCAAAGAACTAGCACAAACCGTCTTTGATTTAGAGTTCCAACTACATGTATCCATATAGGAGAAAACAGAGTGAAACCTAAAAATTAAAACTGTTACTGCCAACGAACGGTTTAACATAGAAGAATGAAATTTGGTGAGCCAAGTGGGACTGGGGTACTGATCATGACCTGAAAGTGTCATCAAGATAGGGTGAAAAAATGTGTGCTGAGATTTCAGGAAACTCGTAGGTTTTTGGAAGCTTGGCAACCCCTTTCCATGAAAGTTATTTGTGCCAGTCTCTGCATAGGGCTACATCAATAGGAAACAAACCATAGAGATGAACTTGGAACTACTTTATTGTGTCAGGTTTCAAAGAGCTACCACAATCCGTGTTTGATTTAGAGTTCCAAATACACGTATTCTAATAGG
Organism: Spermophilus citellus; assembly: GCF_964194105.1. Classification (NCBI taxonomy): domain Eukaryota; kingdom Metazoa; phylum Chordata; class Mammalia; order Rodentia; family Sciuridae; genus Spermophilus; species Spermophilus citellus. The sequence continues at coordinate 30,071 of NW_027673023.1, read as the reverse complement.
AGAATACAGAGTGAAAACTAAAAATTTAAACTGTTACTGCCAACGAACGGTTTAACCACGAAGAACGAACTTTGGAGTGCCAAGTGGGACTGGGGTACTGATAATTACCTCAAATTGTCATCACGATTGGGTGAAAAAATGTGTGCTGAGATTTCAGGAAACTCGTAGTTTTTTGGATTCTTTGCAACCCCTTATCATTAAAGTGTTTTGCGCCAGTCTCTGCTTAGGGATACATCAATAGGAAACAAACCATAGAGATAGAACTTGGAACTACTTTATTGTGTCAAGTTTCAAAGAGGTAGCACAAACCGTCTTTGATTTAGTGTTCCAACTACATGTATCCATATAGAGGAAAACAGAGTGAAACCTAAAAATTAAAACTCTTACTGCCAACGAATGGTTTAACCTAGAAGAACGAAATTTGGTGAACCAAGTGGGATTGGGGTACTGATCATTACGTGAAAGTGTCATCAAGTTAGGGTGAAAAAATGTGTGCTGAGATTTGAGGAAACTCGTAGTTTTTTGGAAGCTTTGCAACCCCTTTCCATGAAATTGATTTGCGCCAGTCTCTGCTTAGAGCTACATCAATAGGAAAGAAACCATAGAGATAGAACTTGGAACTACTTTATTTTGTCAAGTTTCAAAGAGCTAGCACAAACCGTGTTAGATTTAGTTTCCAACTACATGTATCCATATAGGAGAAAACAGAGTGAAACCTAAAAATTAAAACTGATACTGCCAATGAAGGGTTTAATCTAGAAGAATGAAATTTGGTGAGCCAATTGGGACTGGGGTACTGATAATTACCTGAAAGTGTCATCAAGATTGGGTGAAAAAAAGTGTGCTGAGATTTCAGGAAACTCGTAGTTTTTTGGAAGTTTGGCAACCCCTTTCCATGAAAGTGATTTGCGCCAGTCTCTGCTTAGGGCTACATCAATAGGAAAAAAACCATAGAGATAAACTCCAAACTAAGTTATTGTGTCAAGTTTCAAAGAGCTAGCACAAACCGTCTTTGATTTAACTTTCCAACTACATGTATCCATATAGGAGAAAACCGAGTGAGACCTAAAATTTAAAACTGTAACTGCCAATGAACGGTTTAACCTAGAAGAATGAAATTTCGTGACCCAACTGGGATTGGGGTACTGATCATTACCGGAAAGTGTCATCAAGATTGGGTGAAAAAATGTGTGCTGAGATTTCAGGAAACTCGTAGTTATTGGAAGCTTGGCAACCCCTTTCCATGAAATTGATTTGCGCCAGTCTCTCATTAGGGCTACATCAATAGGAAACAAACCATAGAGATAGAACTTGGAACTACTTTATTGTGTCAAGTTTCAAAGAGCTAGCACAAACCGTGTTTGATTTAGAGTTCCAACTACATGTATCCATATAGGAGAAAACAGAGTGAAACCTAAAAATTAAAACTGTTACTGCCAATGAAGTGTTTAATCTAGAAGAACGAAATTTGGTGAGCCAAGTGGTATTGGCGTACTGATCATTACCTGATAGTGTCATCAAGATTGGGTGAAAAAATGTGTGCTGAGATTTCAGGAAACTCGTAGTTTTTTGGAAGCTTGGCAACCCCTTTCCATGAAAGTGATTTGTGCCAGTCTGTGCTTAGGGCTACATAAATTGGAAAAAAACCATAGAGATAGAACTTGGAACTAATTTATTGTGTCAAGTTTCAAAGAGCTAGCACAAACCGTCTTTGATTTAGAGTTCCAACTACATGTATCCATATAGGAGAAAACAGAGTGATACGTAAAAATTAAAACTGTTACTGCAAACGAACGGTTTAACCTAGAAGAACGAAATATGGTGAGCCAAGTGGGATTGGGGTACTGATCATTACCTGAAAGTGTCATCAAGATTGGTTGAAAAAATGTGTGCTGAGATTTCAGGAAACTCGTAGTTTTTTGGATGCTTTGCAACCCCTTTCCATTAAAGTGTTTTGCGCCAGTCTCTGCTTAGGGCTACATTAATAGGAAGCAAACCATAGAGATAGAACTTGGAACTACTTTATTGTGTCAAGTTTCAAATAGCTAGCACAAACCGTCTTTGATTTAGAGTTCCATCTACATGTATCCATATAGAGGAAAAGAGAGTGAAACCTAAAAATTAAAACTGTTACTGCCAAAGAACGGTTTAACCTAGAAGAACGAAATTTGGTGAGCCAAGTGGGATTGGGGTAATGATCATTACCGGAAAGTGTCATCAAGATTGGGTGAAAAAATGTGTGCTGAGATTTCAGGAAACTCATAGTTTTTTGGAAGCTTGGCAACCCCTTTCCATGAAATTGATTTGCGCAAGTCTCTGCTTAGAGCTACATCAATAGGAAAGAAACGATAGAGATAGAACTTGGAACTACTTTATTGTGTCAAGTTTCAAAGAGCTAGCACAAACCGTGTTTGATTTAGTTTCCAACTACATGTATCCATATAGGAGAAAAGAGAGTGAAACCTAAAAATTAAAACTGATACTGCCAATGAAGTGTTTAATCTAGAAGAATGAAATTTGGTTAGCCAAGAGGGACTGGGGTAGTGATCATTACCTGAAAGTGTCATCAAGATTGGGTGAAAAAATTGTGCTGAGATTTCAGGAAACTCGTAGTTTTTTGGAAGCTTGCCAACCCCTTTCCATGAAAGTGATTTGCGCCAGTCTCTGCTTAGGGCTACATCAAAAGGAAAAAAACCATAGAGATAGAACTTCAAACTAAGTTATTGTGTCAAGTTTCAAAGAACTAGCACAAACCGTCTTTGATTTAGAGTTCCAACTACATGTATCCATATAGGAGAAAACAGAGTGAAACCTAAAAATTAAAACTGTTACTGCCAACGAACGGTTTAACCTAGAAGAATGAAATTTGGTGAGCCAAGTGGGACTGGGGTACTGATCATGACCTGAAAGTGTCATCAAGATAGGGTGAAAAAATGTGTGCTGAGATTTCAGGAAACTCGTAGGTTTTTGGAAGCTTGGCAACCCCTTTCCATGAAAGTTATTTGCGCCAGTCTCTGCATAGGGCTACATCAATAGGAAACAAACCATAGAGATGAACTTGGAACTACTTTATTGTGTCAGGTTTCAAAGAGCTACCACAATCCGTGTTTGATTTAGAGTTCCAAATACACGTATTCTAATAGGAGAATACAGAGTGAAAACTAAAAATTTAAACTGTTACTGCCAACGAACGGTTTAACCACGAAGAACGAAATTTGGAGTGCCAAGTGGGACTGGGGTACTGATCATTACCTGAAAGTGTCATCAAGATTGGTTGAAAAAATGTGTGCTAAGATTTCAGAAAACTCGTAGTTTTTTGGAAGCTTGGCAACCCCTTTCCATGAAAGTGATTTGCGCCAGTCTCTGCTTAGGGCTACATCAATAGGAAACAAACCATAGAGATAGAACTTGGAACTACTTTATTGTGTCAAGTTTCAAAGAGCTAGCACAAACCATCTTTGATTTAGAGTTCCATCTACATGTATCCATATAGGAGAAAACAGTGAAAACAAAAAATTTAAACTGTTACGGCCAACGAACTGTTTAACCTAGAAGAACGAAATTTGGTGAGCCAAGTGCGACTGGGGTACTGATAATTACCTCAAATTGTCATCAAGATTGGGTGAAAAAATGTGTGCTGTGATTTCAGGAAACTCGTAGTTTTTTGGATTCTTTGCAACCCCTTATCATTAAAGTGTTTTGCGCCAGTCTCTGCTTAGGGATACATCAATAGGAAACAAACCATAGAGATAGAACTTGGAACTACTTTATTGTGTCAAGTTTCAAAGAGGTAGCACAAACCGTCTTTGATTTAGTGTTCCAACTACATGTATCCATATAGAGGAAAACAGAGTGAAACCTAAAAATTAAAACTCTTACTGCCAACGAACGGTTTAACCTAGAAGAACGAAATTTGGTGAGCCAAGTGGGATTGGGGTACTGATCATTACGTGAAAGTGTCATCAAGTTAGGGTGAAAAAATGTGTGCTGAGATTTGAGGAAACTCGTAGTTTTTTGGAAGCTTTGCAACCCCTTTCCATGAAATTGATTTGCGCCAGTCTCTGCTTAGAGCTACATCAATAGGAAAGAAACCATAGAGATAGAACTTGGAACTACTTTATTTTGTCAAGTTTCAAAGAGCTAGCACAAACCGTGTTAGATTTAGTTTCCAACTACATGTATCCATATAGGAGAAAACAGAGTGAAACCTAAAAATTAAAACTGATACTGCCAATGAAGGGTTTAATCTAGAAGAATGAAATTTGGTGAGCCAATTGGGACTGGGGTACTGATAATTACCTGAAAGTGTCATCATGATTGGGTGAAAAAAAGTGTGCTGAGATTTCAGGAAACTCGTAGTTTTTTGGAAGTTTGGCAACCCCTTTCCATGAAAGTGATTTGCGCCAGTCTCTGCTTAGGGCTACATCAATAGGAAAAAAACCATAGAGATAGAACTCCAAACTAAGTTATTGTGTCAAGTTTCAAAGAGCTAGCACAAACCGTCTTTGATTTAACTTTCCAACTACATGTATCCATATAGGAGAAAACCGAGTGAGACCTAAAATTTAAAACTGTAACTGCCAATGAACGGTTTAACCTAGAAGAATGAAATTTCGTGACCCAACTGGGATTGGGGTACTGATCATTACCGGAAAGTGTCATCAAGATTGGGTGAAAAAATGTGTGCTGAGATTTCAGGAAACTCGTAGTTATTGGAAGCTTGGCAACCCCTTTCCATGAAATTGATTTGCGCCAGTCTCTCATTAGGGCTACATCAATAGGAAACAAACCATAGAGATAGAACTTGGAACTACTTTATTGTGTCAAGTTTCAAAGAGCTAGCACAAACCGTGTTTGATTTAGAGTTCCAACTACATGTATCCATATAGGAGAAAACAGAGTGAAACCTAAAAATTAAAACTGTTACTGCCAATGAAGTGTTTAATCTAGAAGAACGAAATTTGGTGAGCCAAGTGGTATTGGCATACTGATCATTACCTGATAGTGTCATCAAGATTGGGTGAAAAAATGTGTGCTGAGATTTCAGGAAACTCGTAGTTTTTTGGAAGCTTGGCAACCCCTTTCCATGAAAGTGATTTGTGCCAGTCTGTGCTTAGGGCTACATAAATTGGAAAAAAACCATAGAGATAGAACTTGGAACTAATTTATTGTGTCAAGTTTCAAAGAGCTAGCACAAACCGTCTTTGATTTAGAGTTCCAACTACATGTATCCATATAGGAGAAAACAGAGTGATACGTAAAAATTAAAACTGTTACTGCAAACGAACGGTTTAACCTAGAAGAACGAAATATCGTGAGCCAAGTGGGATTGGGGTACTGATCATTACCTGAAAGTGTCATCAAGATTGGTTGAAAAAATGTGTGCTGAGATTTCAGGAAACTCGTAGTTTTTTGGATGCTTTGCAACCCCTTTCCATTAAAGTGTTTTGCGCCAGTCTCTGCTTAGGGCTACATTAATAGGAAACAAACCATAGAGATAGAACTTGGAACTACTTTATTGTGTCAAGTTTCAAATAGCTAGCACAAACCGTCTTTGATTTAGAGTTCCATCTACATGTATCCATATAGAGGAAAAGAGAGTGAAACCTAAAAATTAAAACTGTTACTGCCAAAGAACGGTTTAACCTAGAAGAACGAAATTTGGTGAGCCAAGTGGGATTGGGGTAATGATCATTACCGGAAAGTGTCATCAAGATTGGGTGAAAAAATGTGTGCTGAGATTTCAGGAAACTCGTAGTTTTTTGGAAGCTTGGCAACCCCTTTCCATGAAATTGATTTGCGCAAGTCTCTGCTTAGAGCTACATCAATAGGAAAGAAACGATAGAGATAGAACTTGGAACTACTTTATTGTGTCAAGTTTCAAAGAGCTAGCACAAACCGTGTTTGATTTAGTTTCCAACTACATGTATCCATATAGGAGAAAAGAGAGTGAAACCTAAAAATTAAAACTGATACTGCCAATGAAGTGTTTAATCTAGAAGAATGAAATTTGGTTAGCCAAGAGGGACTGGGGTAGTGATCATTACCTGAAAGTGTCATCAAGATTGGGTGAAAAAATTGTGCTGAGATTTCAGGAAACTCGTAGTTTTTTGGAAGCTTGCCAACCCCTTTCCATGAAAGTGATTTGCGCCAGTCTCTGCTTAGGGCTACATCAAAAGGAAAAAAACCATAGAGATAGAACTTCAAACTAAGTTATTGTGTCAAGTTTCAAAGAACTAGCACAAACCGTCTTTGATTTAGAGTTCCAACTACATGTATCCATATAGGAGAAAACAGAGTGAAACCTAAAATTTAAAACTGTTACTGCCAACGAACGGTTTAACCTAGAAGAATGAAATTTGGTGAGCCAAGTGGGACTGGGGTACTGATCATGACCTGAAAGTGTCATCAAGATAGGGTGAAAAAATGTGTGCTGAGATTTCAGGAAACTCGTAGGTTTTTGGAAGCTTGGCAACCCCTTTCCATGAAAGTTATTTGCGCCAGTCTCTGCATAGGGCTACATCAATAGGAAACAAACCATAGAGATGAACTTGGAACTACTTTATTGTGTCAGGTTTCAAAGAGCTACCACAATCCGTGTTTGATTTAGAGTTCCAAATACACGTATTCTAATAGGAGAATACAGAGTGAAAACTAAAAATTTAAACTGTTACTGCCAACGAACGGTTTAACCACGAAGAACGAAATTTGGAGTGCCAAGTGGGACTGGGGTACTGATCATTACCTGAAAGTGTCATCAAGATTGGTTGAAAAAATGTGTGCTAAGATTTCAGAAAACTCGTAGTTTTTTGGAAGCTTGGCAACCCCTTTCCATGAAAGTGATTTGCGCCAGTCTCTGCTTAGGGCTACATCAATAGGAAACAAACCATAGAGATAGAACTTGGAACTACTTTATTGTGTCAAGTTTCAAAGAGGTAGCACAAACCGTCTTTGATTTAGAGTTCCAACTACATGTATCCATATAGAGGAAAACAGAGTGAAACCTAAAAATTAAAACTCTTACTGCCAACGAACGGTTTAACCTAGAAGAACGAAATTTGGTGAGCCAAGTGGGATTGGGGTACTGATCATTACGTGAAAGTGTCATCAAGTTAGGGTGAAAAAATGTGTGCTGAGATTTGAGGAAACTCATAGTTTTTTGGAAGCTTTGCAACCCCTTTCCATGAAATTGATTTGCGCCAGTCTCTGCTTAGAGCTACATCAATAGGAAAGAAACCATAGAGATAGAACTTGGAACTACTTTATTTTGTCAAGTTTCAAAGAGCTAGCACAAACCGTGTTAGATTTAGTTTCCAACTACATGTATCCATATAGGAGAAAACAGAGTGAAACCTAAAAATTAAAACTGATACTGCCAATGAAGGGTTTAATCTAGAAGAATGAAATTTGGTGAGCCAATTGGGACTGGGGTACTGATAATTACCTGAAAGTGTCATCAAGATTGGGTGAAAAAAAGTGTGCTGAGATTTCAGGAAACTCGTAGTTTTTTGGAAGTTTGGCAACCCCTTTCCATGAAAGTGATTTGCGCCAGTCTCTGCTTAGGGCTACATCAATAGGAAAAAAACCATAGAGATAGAACTCCAAACTAAGTTATTGTGTCAAGTTTCAAAGAGCTAGCACAAACCGTCTTTGATTTAACTTTCCAACTACATGTATCCATATAGGAGAAAACCGAGTGAGACCTAAAATTTAAAACTGTAACTGCCAATGAACGGTTTAACCTAGAAGAATGAAATTTGGTGAGCCATGTGGGATTGGGGTACTGATCATTACGTGAAAGTGTCATCAAGATTGGGTGAAAAAATGTGTGCTGAGATTTCAGGAAACTCGTAGTTATTGGAAGCTTGGCAACCCCTTTCCATGAAATTGATTTGCGCCAGTCTCTCATTAGGGCTACATCAATAGGAAACAAACCATAGAGATAGAACTTGGAACTACTTTATTGTGTCAAGTTTCAAAGAGCTAGCACAAACCGTGTTTGATTTAGAGTTCCAACTACATGTATCCATATAGGAGAAAACAGAGTGAAACCTAAAAATTAAAACTGTTACTGCCAATGAAGTGTTTAATCTAGAAGAACGAAATTTGGTGAGCCAAGTGGTATTGGCGTACTGATCATTACCTGATAGTGTCATCAAGATTGGGTGAAAAAATGTGTGCTGAGATTTCAGGAAACTCGTAGTTTTTTGGAAGCTTGGCAACCCCTTTCCATGAAAGTGATTTGTGCCAGTCTGTGCTTAGGGCTACATAAATTGGAAAAAAACCATAGAGATAGAACTTGGAACTAATTTATTGTGTCAAGTTTCAAAGAGCTAGCACAAACCGTCTTTGATTTAGAGTTCCAACTACATGTATCCATATAGGAGAAAACAGAGTGATACGTAACAATTAAAACTGTTACTGCAAACGAACGGTTTAACCTAGAAGAACGAAATATGGTGAGCCAAGTGGGATTGGGGTACTGATCATTACCTGAAAGTGTCATCAAGATTGGTTGAAAAAATGTGTGCTGAGATTTCAGGAAACTCGTAGTTTTTTGGATGCTTTGCAACCCCTTTCCATTAAAGTGTTTTGCGCCAGTCTCTGCTTAGGGCTACATTAATAGGAAACAAACCATAGAGATAGAACTTGGAACTACTTTATTGTGTCAAGTTTCAAATAGCTAGCACAAACCGTCTTTGATTTAGAGTTCCATCTACATGTATCCTTATAGAGGAAAAGAGAGTGAAACCTAAAAATTAAAACTGTTACTGCCAAAGAACGGTTTAACCTAGAAGAACGAAATTTGGTGAGCCAAGTGGGATTGGGGTAATGATCATTACCGGAAAGTGTCATCAAGATTGGGTGAAAAAATGTGTGCTGAGATTTCAGGAAACTCGTAGTTTTTTGGAAGCTTGGCAACCCCTTTCCATGAAATTGATTTGCGCAAGTCTCTGCTTAGAGCTACATCAATAGGAAAGAAACGATAGAGATAGAACTTGGAACTACTTTATTGTGTCAAGTTTCAAAGAGCTAGCACAAACCGTGTTTGATTAATTTCCAACTACATGTATCCATATAGGAGAAAAGAGAGTGAAACCTAAAAATTAAAACTGATACTGCCAATGAAGTGTTTAATCTAGAAGAATGAAATTTGGTTAGCCAAGAGGGACTGGGGTAGTGATCATTACCTGAAAGTGTCATCAAGATTGGGTGAAAAAATTGTGCTGAGATTTCAGGAAACTCGTAGTTTTTTGGAAGCTTGCCAACCCCTTTCCATGAAAGTGATTTGCGCCAGTCTCTGCTTAGGGCTACATCAAAAGGAAAAAAACCATAGAGATAGAACTTCAAACTAAGTTATTTTGTCAAGTTTCAAAGAACTAGCACAAACCGTCTTTGATTTAGAGTTCCAACTACATGTATCCATATAGGAGAAAACAGAGTGAAACCTAAAAATTAAAACTGTTACTGCCAACGAACGGTTTAACCTAGAAGAATGAAATTTGGTGAGCCAAGTGGGACTGGGGTACTGATCATGACCTGAAAGTGTCATCAAGATAGGGTGAAAAAATGTGTGCTGAGATTTCAGGAAACTCGTAGGTTTTTGGAAGCTTGGCAACCCCTTTCCATGAAAGTTATTTGCGCCAGTCTCTGCATAGGGCTACATCAATAGGAAACAAACCATAGAGATGAACTTGGAACTACTTTATTGTGTCAGGATTCAAAGAGCTACCACAATCCGTGTTTGATTTAGAGTTCCAAATACACGTATTCTAATAGGAGAATACAGAGTGAAAACTAAAAATTTTAACTGTTACTGCCAACGAACGGTTTAACCACGAAGAACGAAATTTGGAGTGCCAAGTGGGACTGGGGTACTGATCATTACCTGAAAGTGTCATCAAGATTGGTTGAAAAAATGTGTGCTAAGATTTCAGAAAACTCGTAGTTTTTTGGAAGCTTGGCAACCCCTTTCCATGAAAGTGATTTGCGCCAGTCTCTGCTTAGGGCTACATCAATAGGAAACAAACCATAGAGATAGAACTTGGAACTACTTTATTGTGTCAAGTTTCAAAGAGCTAGCACAAACCATCTTTGATTTAGAGTTCCATCTACATGTATCCATATAGGAGAAAACAGTGAAAACAAAAAATTTAAACTGTTACGGCCAACGAACTGTTTAACCTAGAAGAACGAAATTTGGTGAGCCAAGTGCGACTGGGGTACTGATAATTACCTCAAATTGTCATCAAGATTGGGTGAAAAAATGTGTGCTGTGATTTCAGGAAACTCGTAGTTTTTTGGATTCTTTGCAACCCCTTTCCATTAAAGTGTTTTGCGCCAGTCTCTGCTTAGGGCTACATCAATAGGAAACAAACCATAGAGATAGAACTTGGAACTACTTTATTGTGTCAAGTTTCAAAGAGGTAGCACAAACCGTCTTTGATTTAGAGTTCCAACTACATGTATCCATATAGAGGAAAACAGAGTGAAACCTAAAAATTAAAACTCTTACTGCCAACGAACGGTTTAACATAGAAGAACGAAATTTGGTGAGCCAAGTGGGATTGGGGTACTGATCATTACGTGAAAGTGTCATCAAGTTAGGGTGAAAAAATGTGTGCTGAGATTTGAGGAAACTCGTAGTTTTTTGGAAGCTTTGCAACCCCTTTCCATGAAATTGATTTGCGCCAGTCTCTGCTTAGAGCTACATCAATAGGAAAGAAACCATAGAGATAGAACTTGGAACTACTTTATTTTGTCAAGTTTCAAAGAGCTAGCACAAACCGTGTTAGATTTAGTTTCCAACTACATGTATCCATATAGGAGAAAACAGAGTGAAACCTAAAAATTAAATTAATACTGCCAATGAAGGGTTTAATCTAGAAGAATGAAATTTGGTGAGCCAATTGGGACTGGAGTACTGATAATTACCTGAAAGTGTCATCAAGATTGGGTGAAAAAAAGTGTGCTGAGATTTCAGGAAACTCGTAGTTTTTTGGAAGTTTGGCAACCCCTTTCCATGAAAGTGATTTGCGCCAGTCTCTGCTTAGGGCTACATCAATAGGAAAAAAACCATAGAGATAGAACTCCAAACTAAGTTATTGTGTCAAGTTTCAAAGAGCTAGCACAAACCGTCTTTGATTTAACTTTCCAACTACATGTATCCATATAGGAGAAAACCGAGTGAGACCTAAAATTTAAAACTGTAACTGCCAATGAACGGTTTAACCTAGAAGAATGAAATTTCGTGACCCAACTGGGATTGGGGTACTGATCATTACCGGAAAGTGTCATCAAGATTGGGTGAAAAAATGTGTGCTGAGATTTCAGGAAACTCGTAGTTATTGGAAGCTTGGCAACCCCTTTCCATGAAATTGATTTGCGCCAGTCTCTCATTAGGGCTACATCAATAGGAAACAAACCATAGAGATAGAACTTGGAACTACTTTATTGTGTCAAGTTTCAAAGAGCTAGCACAAACCGTGTTTGATTTAGAGTTCCAACTACATGTATCCATATAGGAGAAAACAGAGTGAAACCTAAAAATTAAAACTGTTACTGCCAATGAAGTGTTTAATCTAGAAGAACGAAATTTGGTGAGCCAAGTGGTATTGGCGTACTGATCATTACCTGATAGTGTCATCAAGATTGGGTGAAAAAATGTGTGCTGAGATTTCAGGAAACTCGTAGTTTTTTGGAAGCTTGGCAACCCCTTTCCATGAAAGTGATTTGTGCCAGTCTGTGCTTAGGGCTACATAAATTGGAAAAAAACCATAGAGATAGAACTTGGAACTAATTTATTGTGTCAAGTTTCAAAGAGCTAGCACACACCGTCTTTGATTTAGAGTTCCAACTACATGTATCCATATAGGAGAAAACAGAGTGATACGTAACAATTAAAACTGTTACTGCAAACGAACGGTTTAACCTAGAAGAACGAAATATGGTGAGCCAAGTGGGATTGGGGTACTGATCATTACCTGAAAGTGTCATCAAGACTGGTTGAAAAAATGTGTGCTGAGATTTCAGGAAACTCGTAGTTTTTTGGAAGCTTGGCAACCCCTTTCCATTAAAGTGATTTGCGCCAGTCTCTACTTAGGGCTACATCAATAGGATAGAAACCATAGAGATAGAACTTGGAACTACTTAATTGTGTCAAGTTTCAAAGAGCTAGCACAAACCGTGTTTGATTTAGAGTTCCAACTACATGTATCCATATAGGAGAAAACAGAGTGAAACCTAAAAATTAAAACGCTTACTTCCAATGAACGGTTTGATCTAGAAGAACGAAATTTGGTGAGCCAAGTGGGATTGGGGTACTGATCATTACCTGAAAGTGTCCTCAAGATTGGGTGAAAAAAAGTGTGCTGAGATTTCAGGAAACTCGTAGTTTTTTGGAAGCTTGGCAACCCCTTTCCATGAAAGTGATTTGCGCCAGTCTCTGCTTAGGGCTACATCAATATGAAAAAAAACCATAGAGATAGAACTTGGAACTAATTTATTGTGTCAAGTTTGAAAGAGCTAGCACAAACTGTCTTTGATTTAGAGTTCCAAATACATGTATCCATATAGGAGAAAACAGAGTGAAACCTAAAAATTAAAACTGTTACTGCCAACGAACGGTTTAACCTAGAAGAACGAAATTTGGTGAGCCAAGTGGGATTGGGGAACTGATCATTACCGGAAAGTGTCATCAAGATTGGGTGAAAAAATGTGTGATGAGATTTCAGGAAACTCGTAGTTTTTTGGAAGCTTGGCAACCCCTTTCCATGAAAGTGATTTGCGCCAGTATCTGCTTAGGGCTACATCAATAGGAAAAAAAACGTAGAGATAGAACTTGGAACTAATTTATTGTGTCAAGTTTCAAAGAGCTAGCACAAACCGTCTTTGATTTAGAGTTCCAACTACATGTATCCATATAGGAGAAAACAGAGTGAAACCTAAAAATTAAAACTGTTAATGCCAATGAACGGTTTAACCTAGAAGAATGAAATTTGGTGAGCCAAGTGGGATTGGGGTACTGATCATTACCTGAAAGTGTCATCAAGATTGGGTGAAAAAATGTGTGCTGAGATTTCAGGAAATTCGTAGTTATTGGAAGCTTGGCAACGCCTTTCCATGAAAGTGATTTGTGCCAGTCTCTGCTTAGGGCTGCATCAATATGAAAAAAACCATAGAGATAGAACTTGGAACTAATTTATTGTGTCAAGTTTGAAAGAGCTAGCACAAACCGTCTTTGATTTAGAGTTCCAACTACATGTATCCATATAGGAGAAAACAGAGTGAAATCTAAAAATTAAAACTGTTATTGCCAACGAACGGTTTAACCTAGAAGAATGAAATTTGGTGAGCCAAGTGGGATTGGGGTACTGATCATTACCTGAAAGTGTCATCAAGATTGGGTGAAAAAATGTGTGCTGAGATTTCAGGAAACTCGTAATTATTGGAAGCTTGGCAACCCTTTCCATGAAAGTGATTTGCGCCAGTATCTGCTTAGGGCTACATCAATAGGAAAGAAACCATAGAGATAGAACTTGGAACTACTTTATTGTGTCAAGTTTCAAAGAGCTAGCACAAACCGTGTTTGATTTAGAGTTCCAACTACATGTATCCATATAGGAGAAAACAGAGTGAAACCTAAAAATTAAAACTGTTACTGCCAATGAAGGGTTTAATCTAGAAGAACGAAATTTGGTGAGCCAAGTGGTATTGGCGTACTGATCATTACCTGATAGTGTCATCAAGATTGGGTGAAAAAATGTGTGCTGAGATTTCAGGAAACTCGTAGTTATTGGAAGCTTGGCAACCCCTTTCCATGAAAGTGATTTGCGCCAGTCTCTCATTAGGGCTACATCAATAGGAAACAAACCATAGAGATAGAACTTGGAACACTTTATTGTGTCAAGTTTCAAAGAGCTAGTACAAACCGTCTTTGATTTAGAGTTCCAACTATATGTATCCATATAGGAGAAAAGAGAGTGAAACCTAAAAATTAAAACTGTTACTGCAAACGAACTGTTTAACTTTGAAGAACGAAATTTGGTGAGCCCAGTGGGATTGGCGAACTGATCATTACCGAAAAGTGTCATCAAGATTGGGTGAAAAAATGTGTGCTGAGATTTCAGGAAACTCGTAGTTTTTTGGATGCTTTGCAACCCCTTTCCATTAAAGTGTTTTGCGCCAGTCTCTGCTTAGGGCTACATTAATAGGAAACAAACCATAGAGATAGAACTTGGAACTACTTTATTGTGTCAAGTTTCAAATAGCTAGCACAAACCGTCTTTGATTTAGAGTTCCATCTACATGTATCCATATAGAGGAAAAGAGAGTGAAACCTAAAAATTAAAACTGTTACTGCCAAAGAACGGTTTAACCTAGAAGAACGAAATTTGGTGAGCCAAGTGGGATTGGGGTAATGATCATTACCGGAAAGTGTCATCAAGATTGGGTGAAAAAATGTGTGCTGAGATTTCAGGAAACTCGTAGTTTTTTGGAAGCTTGGCAACCCCTTTCCATGAAATTGATTTGCGCAAGTCTCTGCTTAGAGCTACATCAATAGGAAAGAAACGATAGAGATAGAACTTGGAACTACTTTATTGTGTCAAGTTTCAAAGAGCTAGCACAAACCGTGTTTGATTTAGTTTCCAACTACATGTATCCATATAGGAGAAAAGAGAGTGAAACCTAAAAATTAAAACTGATACTGCCAATGAAGTGTTTAATCTAGAAGAATGAAATTTGGTTAGCCAAGTGGGACTGGGGTAGTGATCATTACCTGAAAGTGTCATCAAGATTGGGTGAAAAAATTGTGCTGAGATTTCAGGAAACTCGTAGTTTTTTGGAAGCTTGCCAACCCCTTTCCATGAAAGTGATTTGCGCCAGTCTCTGCTTATTGCTACATCAATAGGAAAAAAACCATAGAGATAGAACTTCAAACTAAGTTATTGTGTCAAGTTTCAAAGAACTAGCACAAACCGTCTTTGATTTAGAGTTCCAACTCCATGTATCCATATAGGAGAAAACAGAGTGAAACCTAAAAATTAAAACTGTTACTGCCAACGAACGGTTTAACCTAGAAGAATGAAATTTGGTGAGCCAAGTGGGACTGGGGTACTGATCATGACCTGAAAGTGTCATCAAGATAGGGTGAAAAAATGTGTGCTGAGATTTCAGGAAACTCGTAGGTTTTTGGAAGCTTGGCAACCCCTTTCCATGAAAGTTATTTGCGCCAGTCTCTGCATAGGGCTACATCAATAGGAAACAAACCATAGAGATGAACTTGGAACTACTTTATTGTGTCAGGTTTCAAAGAGCTACCACAATCCGTGTTTGATTTAGAGTTCCAAATACACGTATTCTAATAGGAGAATACAGAGTGAAAACTAAAAATTTAAACTGTTACTGCCAACGAACGGTTTAACCACGAAGAACGAAATTTGGAGTGCCAAGTGGGACTGGGGTACTGATCATTACCTGAAAGTGTCATCAAGATTGGTTGAAAAAATGTGTGCTAAGATTTCAGAAAACTCGTAGTTTTTTGGAAGCTTGGCAACCCCTTTCCATGAAAGTGATTTGCGCCAGTCTCTGCTTAGGGCTACATCAATAGGAAACAAACCATAGAGATAGAACTTGGAACTACTTTATTCTGTCAAGTTTCAAAGAGCTAGCACAAACCATCTTTGATTTAGAGTTCCATCTACATGTATCCATATAGGAGAAAACAGTGAAAACAAAAAATTTAAACTGTTACTGCCAATGAAGGGTTTAATCTAGAAGAACGAAATTTGGTGAGCCAAGTGCGACTGGGGTACTGATAATTACCTCAAATTGTCATCAAGATTGGGTGAAAAAATGTGTGCTGTGATTTCAGGAAACTCGTAGTTTTTTGGATTCTTTGCAACCCCTTTCCATTAAAGTGTTTTGCGCCAGTCTCTGCTTAGGGCTACATCAATAGGAAACAAACCATAGAGATAGAACTTGGAACTACTTTATTGTGTCAAGTTTCAAAGAGGTAGCACAAACCGTCTTTGATTTAGAGTTCCAACTACATGTATCCATATAGAGGAAAACAGAGTGAAACCTAAAAATTAAAACTCTTACTGCCAACGAACGGTTTAACCTAGAAGAACGAAATTTGGTGAGCCAAGTGGGATTGGGGTACTGATCATTACGTGAAAGTGTCATCAAGTTAGGGTGAAAAAATGTGTGCTGAGATTTCAGGAAACTCGTAGTTTTTTGGAAGCTTTGCAACCCCTTTCCATGAAATTGATTTGCGCCAGTCTCTGCTTAGAGCTACATCAATAGGAAAGAAACCATAGAGATAGAACTTGGAACTACTTTATTTTGTCAAGTTTCAAAGAGCTAGCACAAACCGTGTTAGATTTAGTTTCCAACTACATGTATCCATATAGGAGAAAACAGAGTGAAACCTAAAAATTAAAACTGATACTGCCAATGAAGGGTTTAATCTAGAAGAATGAAATTTGGTGAGCCAAGTGGGATTGGGGTACTGATAATTACCTGAAAGTGTCATCAAGATTGGGTGAAAAAAAGTGTGCTGAGATTTCAGGAAACTCGTAGTTTTTTGGAAGCTTGGCAACCCCTTTCCATGAAAGTGATTTGCGCCAGTCTCTGCTTAGGGCTACATCAATAGGAAAAAAACCATAGAGATAGAACTCCAAACTAAGTTATTGTGTCAAGTTTCAAAGAGCTAGCACAAACCGTCTTTGATTTAACTTTCCAACTACATGTATCCATATAGGAGAAAACCGAGTGAGACCTAAAATTTAAAACTGTAACTGCCAATGAACGGTTTAACCTAGAAGAATGAAATTTGGTGAGCCATGTGGGATTGGGGTACTGATCATTACGTGAAAGTTTCATCAAGATTGGGTGAAAAAATGTGTGCTGAGATTTCAGGAAACTCGTAGTTATTGGAAGCTTGTCAACCCCTTTCCATGAAATTGATTTGCGCCAGTCTCTCATTAGGGCTACATCAATAGGAAAAAAACCATAGAGATAGAACTTGGAACTACTTTATTGTGTCAAGTTTCAAAGAGCTAGCACAAACCGTGTTTGATTTAGAGTTCCAACTACATGTATCCATATAGGAGAAAACAGATTGAAACCTAAAAATTAAAACTGTTACTGCCAATGAAGTGTTTAATCTAGAAGAACAAAATTTGGTGAGCCAAGTGGTATTGGCGTACTGATCATTACCTGATAGTGTCATCAAGATTGGGTGAAAAAATGTGTGCTGAGATTTCAGGAAACTCGTAGTTTTTTGGAAGCTTGGCAACCCCTTTCCATGAAAGTGATTTGTGCCAGTCTGTGCTTAGGGCTACATAAATTGGAAAAAACCCATAGAGATAGAACTTGGAACTAATTTATTGTGTCAAGTTTAAAAGAGCTAGCACAAACCGTCTTTGATTTAGAGTTCCAACTACATGTATCCATATAGGAGAAAACAGAGTGATACGTAAAAATTAAAACTGTTACTGCCAACGAACGGTTTAATCTAGAAGAACGAAATATGGTGAGCCAAGTGGGATTGGGGTACTGATCATTACCGGAAAGTGTCATCAAGATTGGGTGAAAAAATGTGTGCTGAGATTTCAGGAAACTCGTAGTTTTTTGGAAGCTTGGTAACCCCTTTCCATGAAAGTGATTTGCGCCAGTTTCTGCTTAGGGCTACATCAATAGGAAAAAAAAACGTAGAGATAGAACTTGGAACTAATTTATTGTGTCAAGTTTGAAAGAGCTAGCACAAACCGTCTTTGATTTAGAGTTCCAACTACATGTATCCATATAGGAGAAAACAGAGTGAAATCTAAAAATTAAAACTGTTATTGCCAACGAACGGTTTAACCTAGAAGAATGAAATTTGGTGAGCCAAGTGGGATTGGGGTACTGATCATTACCTGAAAGTGTCATCAAGATTGGGTGAAAAAATGTGTGCTGAGATTTCGGGAAACTCGTAATTATTGGAAGCTTGGCAACCCTTTCCATGAAAGTGATTTGCGCCAGTCTCTGCTTAGGGCTACATCAATAGGAAAGAAACCATAGAGATAGAACTTGGAACTACTTTATTGTGTCAAGTTTCAAATAGCTAGCACAAACCGTCTTTGATTTAGAGTTCCATCTACATGTATCCATATAGAGGAAAAGAGAGTGAAACCTAAAAATTAAAACTGTTACTGCCAATGAAGGGTTTAATCTAGAAGAACGAAATTTGGTGAGCCAAGTGGTATTGGCGTACTGATCATTACCTGATAGTGTCATCAAGATTGGGTGAAAAAATGTGTGCTGAGATTTCAGGAAACTCGTAGTTATTGGAAGCTTGGCAACCCCTTTCCATGAAAGTGATTTGCGCCAGTCTCTCATTAGGGCTACATCAATAGGAAACAAACCATAGAGATAGAACTTGGAACACTTTATTGTGTCAAGTTTCAAAGAGCTAGCACAAACCGTCTTTGATTTAGAGTTCCAACTATATGTATCCATATAGGAGAAAAGAGAGTGAAACCTAAAAATTAAAACTGTTACTGAAAACGAACTGTTTAACTTTGAAGAACGAAATTTGGTGAGCCCAGTGGGATTGGCGTACTGATCATTACCGAAAAGTGTCATCAAGATTGGGTGAAAAAATGTGTGCTGAGATTTCAGGAAACTCGTAGTTTTTTGGATGCTTTGCAACCCCTTTCCATTAAAGTGTTTTGCGCCAGTCTCTGCTTAGGGCTACATTAATAGGAAACAAACCATAGAGATAGAACTTGGAACTACTTTATTGTGTCAAGTTTCAAATAGCTAGCACAAACCGTCTTTGATTTAGAGTTCCATCTACATGTATCCATATAGAGGAAAAGAGAGTGAAACCTAAAAATTAAAACTGTTACTGCCAAAGAACGGTTTAACCTAGAAGAACGAAATTTGGTGAGCCAAGTGGGATTGGGGTAAGGATCATTACCGGAAAGTGTCATCAAGATTGGGTGAAAAAATGTGTGCTGAGATTTCAGGAAACTCGTAGATTTTTGGAAGCTTGGCAACCCCTTTCCATGAAATTGATTTGCGCAAGTCTCTGCTTAGAGCTACATCAATAGGAAAGAAACGATAGAGATAGAACTTGGAACTACTTTATTGTGTCAAGTTTCAAAGAGCTAGCACAAACCGTGTTTGATTTAGTTTCCAACTACATGTATCCATATAGGAGAAAAGAGAGTGAAACCTAAAAATTAAAACTGATACTGCCAATGAAGGGTTTAATCTAGAAGAATGAAATTTGGTTAGCCAAGTGGGACTGGGGTAGTGATCATTACCTGAAAGTGTCATCAAGATTGGGTGAAAAAATTGTGCTGAGATTTCAGGAAACTTGTAGTTTTTTGGAAGCTTGCCAACCCCTTTCCATGAAAGTGATTTGCGCCATTCTCTGCTTAGGGCTACATCAAAAGGAAAAAAACCATAGAGATAGAACTTCAAACTAAGTTATTGTGTCAAGTTTCAAAGAACTAGCACAAACCGTCTTTGATTTAGAGTTCCAACTACATGTATCCATATAGGAGAAAACAGAGTGAAACCTAAAAATTAAAACTGTTACTGCCAACGAACGGTTTAACCTAGAAGAATGAAATTTGGTGAGCCAAGTGGGACTGGGGTACTGATCATGACCTGAAAGTGTCATCAAGATAGGGTGAAAAAATGTGTGCTGAGATTTCAGGAAACTCGTAGGTTTTTGGAAGCTTGGCAACCCCTTTCCATGAAAGTTAGTAGCGCCAGTCTCTGCATAGGGCTACATCAATAGGAAACAAACCATAGAGATGAACTTGGAACTACTTTATTGTGTCAGGTTTCAAAGAGTTACCACAATCCGTGTTTGATTTAGAGTTCCAAATACACGTATTCTAATAGGAGAATACAGAGTGAAAACTAAAAATTTAAACTGTTACTGCCAACGAACGGTTTAACCACGAAGAACGAAATTTGGAGTGCCAAGTGGGACTGGGGTACTGATCATTACCTGAAAGTGTCATCAAGATTGGTTGAAAAAAGGTGTGCTAAGATTTCAGAAAACTCGTAGTTTTTTGGAAGCTTGGCAACCCCTTTCCATGAAAGTGATTTGCGCCAGTCTCTGCTTAGGGCTACATCAATAGGAAACAAACCATAGAGATAGAACTTGGAACTAATTTATTGTGTCAAGTTTCAAAGAGCTAGCACAAACCGTCTTTGATTTAGAGTTCCATCTACATGTATCCATATAGGAGAAAACAGTGAAAACAAAAAATTTAAACTGTTACGGCCAACGAACTGTTTAACCTAGAAGAACGAAATTTGGTGAGCCAAGTGCGACTGGGGTACTGATAATTACCTCAAATTGTCATCAAGATAGGGTGAAAAAATGTGTGCTGTGATTTCAGGAAACTCGTAGTTTTTTGGATTCTTTGCAACCCCTTTCCATTAAAGTGTTTTGCGCCAGTCTCTGCTTAGGGCTACATCAATAGGAAACAAACCATAGAGATAGAACTTGGAACTACTTTATTGTGTCAAGTTTCAAATAGGTAGCACAAACCGTCTTTTATTTAGAGTTCCAACTACATGTATCCATATAGAGGAAAACAGAGTGAAACCTAAAAATTAAAACTCTTACTGCCAACGAACGGTTTAACCTAGAAGAACGAAATTTGGTGAGCCAAGTGGGATTGGGTTACTGATCATTACGTGAAAGTGTCATCAAGTTAGGTTGAAAAAATG
The DNA here is from genome assembly GCF_964194105.1 of Spermophilus citellus. NCBI lineage: Eukaryota > Metazoa > Chordata > Mammalia > Rodentia > Sciuridae > Spermophilus > Spermophilus citellus. The sequence continues at coordinate 9,323 of NW_027673023.1, read as the reverse complement.
TGTGCTGAGATTTCAGGAAACTCGTAGTTTTTTGGAAGCTTTGCAACCCCTTTCCAAGAAATTGATTTGCGCCAGTCTCTGCTTAGAGCTACATCAATAGGAAAGAAACCATAGAGATAGAACTTGGAACTACTTTATTTTGTCAAGTTTCAAAGAGCTAGCACAAACCGTGTTTGATTTAGTTTCCAACTACATGTATCCATATAGGAGAAAACAGAGTGAAACCTAAAAATTAAAACTGTTACTGCCAACGAACGGTTTAACCTAGAAGAACGAAATATGGTGAGCCAAGTGGGATTGGGGTACTGATCATTACCTGAAAGTGTCATCAAGATTGGTTGAAAAAATGTGTGCTGAGATTTCAGGAAACTCGTAGTTTTTTGGAAGCTTGGCAACCCCTTTCCATTAAAGTGATTTGCGCCAGTCTCTACTTAGGGCTACATCAATAGGATAGAAACCATAGAGATAGAACTTGGAACTACTTAATTGTGTCAAGTTTCAAAGAGCTAGCACAAACCGTGTTTGATTTAGAGTTCCAACTACATGTATCCATATAGGAGAAAACAGAGTGAAACCTAAAAATTAAAACGCTTACTGCCAATGAACGGTTTGATCTAGAAGAACGAAATTTGGTGAGCCAAGTGGGATTGGGGTACTGATCATTACCTGAAAGTGTCCTCAAGATTGGGTGAAAAAAAGTGTGCTGAGATTTCAGGAAACTCGTAGTTTTTTGGAAGCTTGGCAACCCCTTTCCATGAAAGTGATTTGCGCCAGTCTCTGCTTAGGGCTACATCAATATGAAAAAAAACCATAGAGATAGAACTTGGAACTAATTTATTGTGTCAAGTTTGAAAGAGCTAGCACAAACTGTCTTTGATTTAGAGTTCCAAATACATGTATCCATATAGGAGAAAACAGAGTGAAACCTAAAAATTAAAACTGTTACTGCCAACGAACGGTTTAACCTAGAAGAACGAAATTTGGTGAGCCAAGTGGGATTGGGGAACTGATCATTACCGGAAAGTGTCATCAAGATTGGGTGAAAAAATGTGTGCTGAGATTTCAGGAAACTCGTAGTTTTTTGGAAGCTTGGCAACCCCTTTCCATGAAAGTGATTTGCGCCAGTTTCTGCTTAGGGCTACATCAATAGGAAAAAAAACGTAGAGATAGAACTTGGAACTAATTTATTGTGTCATGTTTCAAAGAGCTAGCACAAACCGTCTTTGATTTAGAGTTCCAACTACATGTATCCATATAGGAGAAAACAGAGTGAAACCTAAAAATTTAAACTGTTAATGCCAATGAACGGTTTAACCTAGAAGAATGAAATTTGGTGAGCCAAGTGGGATTGGGGTACTGATCATTACCGGAAAGTGTCATCAAGATTGGGTGAAAAAATGTGTGCTGAGATTTCAGGAAATTCGTAGTTATTGGAAGCTTGGCAACCCCTTTCCATGAAAGTGATTTGTGCCAGTCTCTGCTTAGGGCTACATCAATATGAAAAAAACCATAGAGATAGAACTTGGAACTAATTTATTGTGTCAAGTTTGAAAAAGCTAGCACAAACCGTCTTTGATTTAGAGTTCCAACTACATGTATCCATATAGGAGAAAACAGAGTGAAATCTAAAAATTAAAACTGTTATTGCCAACGAACGGTTTAACCTAGAAGAATGAAATTTGGTGAGCCAAGTGGGATTGGGGTACTGATCATTACCTGAAAGTGTCATCAAGATTGGGTGAAAAAATGTGTGCTGAGATTTCAGGAAACTCGTAATTATTGGAAGCTTGGCAACCCTTTCCATGAAAGTGATTTGTGCCAGTCTCTGCTTAGGGCTACATCAATAGGATAGAAACCATAGAGATACAACTTGGAACTACTTTATTGTGTCAAGTTTCAAAGAGCTAGCACAAACCGTGTTTGATTTAGAGTTCCAACTACATGTATCCATATAGGAGAAAACAGAGTGAAACCTAAAAATTAAAACTGTTACTGCCAATGAAGGGTTTAATCTAGAAGAACGAAATTTGGTGAGCCAAGTGGTATTGGCGTACTGATCATTACCTGATAGTGTCATCAAGATTGGGTGAAAAAATGTGTGCTGAGATTTCAGGAAACTCGTAGTTATTGGAAGCTTGGCAACCCCTTTCCATGAAAGTGATTTGCGCCAGTCTCTCATTAGGGCTACATCAATAGGAAACAAACCATAGAGATAGAACTTGGAACACTTTATTGTGTCAAGTTTCAAAGAGCTAGTAGAAACCGTCTTTGATTTAGAGTTCCAACTATATGTATCCATATAGGAGAAAAGAGAGTGAAACCTAAAAATTAAAACTGTTACTGAAAACGAACCTTTTTAACTTTGAAGAACGAAATTTGGTGAGCCCAGTGGAATTTGCGTACTGATCATTACCGAAAAGTGTCATCAAGATTGGGTGAAAAAATGTGTGCTGAGATTTCAGGAAACTCGTAGTTTTTTGGATGCTTTGCAACCCCTTTCCATTAAAGTGTTTTGCGTCAGTCTCTGCTTAGGGCTACATTAATAGGAAACAAACCATAGAGATAGAACTTGGAACTACTTTATTGTGTCAAGTTTCAAATAGCTAGCACAAACCGTCTTTGATTTAGAGTTCCATCTACATGTATCCATATAGAGGAAAAGAGAGTGAAACCTAAAAATTAAAACCGTTACTGCCAAAGAACGGTTTAACCTAGAAGAACGAAATTTGGTGAGCCAAGTGGGATTGGGGTAATGATCATTACCGGAAAGTGTCATCAAGATTGGGTGAAAAAATGTGTGCTGAGATTTCAGGAAACTCGTAGTTTTTTGGAAGCTTGGCAACCCCTTTCCATGAAATTGATTTGCGCAAGTCTCTGCTTAGAGCTACATCAATAGGAAAGAAACGATAGAGATAGAACTTGGAACTACTTTATTGTGTCAAGTTTCAAAGAGCTAGCACAAACCGTGTTTGATTTAGTTTCCAACTACATGTATCCATATAGGAGAAAAGAGAGTGAAACCTAAAAATTAAAACTGATACTGCCAATGAAGGGTTTAATCTAGAAGAATGAAATTTGGTTAGCCAAGTGGGACTGGGGTAGTGATCATTACCTGAAAGTGTCATCAAGATTGGGTGAAAAAATTGTGCTGAGATTTCAGGAAACTCCTAGTTTTTTGGAAGCTTGCCAACCCCTTTCCATGAAAGTGATTTGCGCCAGTCTCTGCTTAGGTCTACATCAATAGGAAAAAAACCATAGAGATAGAACTTCAAACTAAGTTATTGTGTCAAGTTTCAAAGAACTAGCACAAACCGTCTTTGATTTAGAGTTCCAACTACATGTATCCATATAGGAGAAAACAGAGTGAAACCTAAAAATTAAAACTGTTACTGCCAAGGAACGGTTTAACCTAGAAGAATGAAATTTGGTGAGCCAAGTGGGACTGGGGTACTGATCATGACCTGAAAGTGTCATAAAGATAGGGTGAAAAAATGTGTGCTGAGATTTCAGGAAACTCGTAGGTTTTTGGAAGCTTGGCAACCCCTTTCCATGAAAGTTATTTGCGCCAGTCTCTGCATAGGGCTACATCAATAGGAAACAAACCATAGAGATGAACTTGGAACTACTTTATTGTGTCAGGTTTCAAAGAGCTACCACAATCCGTGTTTGATTTAGAGTTCCAAATACACGTATTCTAATAGGAGAATACAGAGTGAAAACTAAAAATTTAAACTGTTACTGCCAACGAACGGTTTAACCACGAAGAACGAAATTTGGAGTGCCAAGTGGGACTGGGGTACTGATCATTACCTGAAAGTGTCATCAAGATTGGTTGAAAAAATGTGTGCTAAGATTTCAGAAAACTCGTAGTTTTTTGGAAGCTTGGCAACCCCTTTCCATGAAAGTGATTTGCGCCAGTCTCTGCTTAGGGCTACATCAATAGGAAACAAATCATAGAGATAGAACTTGGAACTACTTTATTGTGTCAAGTTTCAAAGAGCTAGCACAAACCGTCTTTGATTTAGAGTTCCATCTACATGTATCCATATAGGAGAAAACAGTGAAAACAAAAAATTTAAACTGTTACGGCCAACGAACTGTTTAACCTAGAAGAATGAAATTTGGTGAGCCAAGTGTGACTGGGGTACTGATAATTACCTCAAATTGTCATCAAGATAGGGTGAAAAAATGTGTGCTGTGATTTCAGGAAACTCGTAGTTTTTTGGATTCTTTGCAACCCCTTTCCATTAAAGTGTTTTGCGCCAGTCTCTGCTTAGGGCTACATCAATAGGAAACAAACCATAGAGATAGAACTTGGAACTACTTTATTGTGTCAAGTTTCAAAGAGCTAGCACAAACCGTCTTTGATTTAGAGTTCCAACTACATGTATCCATATAGAGGAAAACAGAGTGAAACCTAAAAATTAAAACTCTTACTGCCAACGAACGGTTTAACCTAGACGAACGAAATTTGGTGAGCCAAGTGGGATTGGGGTACTGATCATTACGTGAAAGTGTCATCAAGTTAGGGTGAAAAAATGTGTGCTGAGATTTCAGGAAACTCGTAGTTTTTTGGAAGCTTTGCAACCCCTTTCCATGAAATTGATTTGGGCCAGTCTCTGCTTAGAGCTACATCAATAGGAAAGAAACCATAGAGATAGAACTTGGAACTAAGTTATTGTGTCAAGTTTCAAAGAGCTACCACAAACCGTCTTTGATTTAGCTTTCCAAATACATGTATCCATATAGGAGAAAACAGAGTGAAACCTAAAAATTAAAACTGTTACTGCCAACGAACGGTTTAACCTAGAGGAACGAAATTTGGTGAGCCAAGTGGGATTGCGGTACTGATCATTACCTGAACGTGTCATCAAGATTGGGTGAAAAAAAGTGTGCTGAGATTTCAGGAAACTCGTAGTTTTTTGAAGCTTGGCAACCCCTTTCCATGAAAGTGATTTGCGCCAGTCTCTGCTTAGGGCTATATCAATAGGAAAGAAAAACCATAGAGGTAGAACTTAGAACTAATTTATTGTGTCAAGTTTCAAAAAGCTAGCACAAACCGTCTTTGATTTAGAGTTCCAACTACATGTATCCATATAGGAGAAAACAGAGTGAAACCTAAAAATTAAATCTGTTACTGCCAACGAACGGTTTAACCTAGAAGAATGAAATTTGGTGAGCCAAGTGGGATTGGGGTACTGATCATTACCTGAAAGTGTCATCAAGATTGGGTGAAAAAAAGTGTGCTGAGATTTCAGGAAACTCGTAGTTTATTGGAAGCTTGGCAACCCTTTCCATGAAAGTGATTTGCGCCAGTCTCTGGTTAGGGCTACATCAATAGGAAAGAAACCATAGAGATAGAACTTGAATCTACTTTATTATGTCAAGTTTCAAAGAGCTAGCACAAACCGGGTTTGATTTAGAGTTCCAACTACATGTATCCATATAGGAGAAAACAGAGTGAAACCTAAAAATTAAAACTGTTACTACCAATGAAGTGTTTAATCTAGAAGAACGAAATTTGGTGAGCAAAGTGGGATTGCGGAACTGATCATTACCTGAAAGTGTCATCAAGATTGGGTGAAAAAAAGTGTGCTGAGATTTCAGGAAACTCGTAGTTTTTTGGAAGCTTGGCAACCCTTTTCCATGAAAGTGATTTGCGCCAGTCTCTGCTTAGGGCTTTATCAATAGGAAAGAAAGCATAGAGATAGAACTTGGAACTAATTTATTGTGTCAAGTTTCAAAGAGCTAGCACAAACCGTCTTTGATTTAGAGTTCCAACAACATGTATCCATATAGGAGAAAACAGAGAGAAACCTAAAAATTAAAACTGTTACTGCCAACGAACAGTTTAACCTAGAAGAATGAAATTTGGTGAGCCAATTGGGATTGGGGAACTGATCATTACCAGAAAGTGTCATCAAGATTGGGTGAAAAAATGTGTGCTGAGATTTCAGGAAACTCGTAGTTTTTTGGAAGCTTGGCAACCCCTTTCCATGAAAGTGATTTGTGCCAGTCTCTGCTTACGGCTACATCAATAGGAAACAAACCATAGAGATAGAAATTGCAACTACTTTATTGTGTCAAGTTTCAAAGAGCTAGCACAAACCGTCTTTGATTTAGAGTTCTAACTACATGTATCCATATAGGAGAAAAATGAGAGAAACCTAAAATTTAAAACTGTTACTGCCAACGAACGGTTTAACCTAGAAAAATGAAATTTGGTGAGCCAAGTGGGATTGGGGAACTGATCATTACCAGAAAGTGTCATCAAGATTGGGTGAAAAAATGTGTGCTGGGATTTAAGGAAACTCGTAGTTTTTTGGAAACTTGGCAACCCCTTTCCATGAAAGTGATTTGCGCCAGTCTCTGCTTAGGGCTACATCAATAGGAAAGAAACCATAGAGATAGAACTTGGAACTACTTTATTGTGTCAAGTTTCAAAGAGCTAGCACAAAACGTCTTTGATTTAGAGTTCCAACTACATGTATCCATATAGAGGAAAACAGAGTGAAACCTAAAAATTAAAACTGTTACTGCCAATGAATGGTTTAACCTAGAAGAACGAAATTTGGTGAGCCAAGTGGGATTGGGGTACTGATCATTACCGGAAGGTGTCATCAAGATTGGTTGAAAAAATGTGTGCTGAGATTTCAGGAAACTTGTAGTTTTTTGGAAGCTTGGCAACCCCTTTCCATGAAAGTGATTTGTGCCAGTCTCTGCTTAGGGCTACATCAATAGGAAACAAACCATAGAGATAGAACTTGGAACTACTTTATTGTGTCAAGTTTCAAAGAGCTAGCACAAACCGTGTTTGATTTAGAGTTCCAAATACATGTATCCATATAGGAGAAAACAGAGTGAAACCTAAAAATTTAAACTGTTACTGCCAACGAACGGTTTAACCTAGAAGAACGAAATTTGGTGAGCCAAGTGGGATTGGGGTACTGATCATTACCGGAAAGTGTCATCAAGATTGGGTGAAAAAATGTGTGCTGAGATTTCAGGAAACTCGTAGTTTTTTGGAAGCTTGGCAACCCCTTTACATGAAAGTGATTTGCGCCAGTCTCTGCTTAGGGCTTTATCAATAGGAAAGAAAGCATAGAGATAGAACTTGGAACTAATTTATTGTGTCAAGTTTCAAAGAGCTAGCACAAACCGTCTTTGATTTAGAGTTCCAACAACATGTATCCATATAGGAGAAAACAGAGAGAAACCTAAAAATTAAAACTGTTACTGCCAACGAACGGTTTAACCTAGAAGAATGAAATTTGGTGAGCCAAGTGGGATTGGGGAACTGATCATTACCAGAAAGTGTCATCAAGATTGGGTGAAAAAATGTGTGCTGAGATTTTAGGAAACTCGTAGTTTTTTGGAAGCTTGGCAACCCCTTTCCATGAAAGTGATTTGCGCCAGTCTCTCATTAGGGCTACATCAATAGGAAACAAAGCATAGAGATAGAACTTGGAACACTTTATTGTGTCAAGTTTCAAAGAGCTAGTACAAACCGTCTTTGATTTAGAGTTCCAACTATATGTATCCATATAGGAGAAAAGAGAGTGAAACCTAAAAATTAAAACTGTTACTGAAAACGAACTGTTTAACTTTGAAGAACGAAATTTGGTGAGCCCAGTGGGATTGGCCTACTGATCATTACCGAAAAGTGTCATCAAGATTGGTTGAAAAAATGTGTGCTGAGATTTCAGGAAACTCGTAGTTTTTTGGATGCTTTGCAACCCCTTTCCATTAAAGTGTTTTGCGCCAGTCTCTGCTTAGGGCTACATTAATAGGAAACAAACCATAGAGATAGAACTTGGAACTACTTTATTGTGTCAAGTTTCAAATAGCTAGCAAAAACCGTCTTTGATTTAGAGTTCCATCTACATGTATCCATATAGAGGAAAAGAGAGTGAAACCTAAAAATTAAAACTGTTACTGCCAAAGAACGGTTTAACCTAGAAGAACGAAATTTGGTGAGCCAAGTGGGATTGGGGTAATGATCATTACCGGAAAGTGTCATCAAGATTGGGTGAAAAAATGTGTGCTAAGATTTCAGGAAACTCGTAGTTTTTTGGAAGCTTGGCAACCCCTTTCCATTAAAGAGATTTGTGCCAGTCTCTGCTTAGGGCTACATAAATAGGAAAAAAAAAACCATAGAGATAGAACTTGGAACTAATTTATGGTGTCAAGTTTCAAAGAGCTAGCACAAACCGTCTTTGATTTAGAGTTCCAACTAAAGGTATCCATATAGGAGAAAACAGAGTGAAACCTAAAAATTAAAACTGTTAATGCCAACGAACGGTTTAACCTAGAAGAACGAAATTTGGTGAGCCAAGTGGGATTGGGGAACTGATCATTACCGGAAAGTGTCATCAAGATTGGGTGAAAAAATGTGTGCTGAGATTTCAGGAAACTCGTAGTTTTTTGGAAGCTTGGCAACCCCTTTCCATGAAAGTGATTTGCGCCAGTTTCTGCTTAGGGCTACATCAATAGGAAAAAAAAACATAGACATAGATCTTGGAACTAATTTATTGTGTGAAGTTGCAAAGAGCTAGCACAAACCGTCTTTGATTTAGAGTTCCAACTACATGTATCCATATAGGAGAAAACAGAGTGAAACCTAAAAATTAAAACTGTTAATGTCAATGAACGGTTTAACCTAGAAGAATGAAATTTGGTGAGCCAAGTGGTATTGGCGTACTGATCATTACCAGAAAGTGTCATCAAGATTGGGTGAAAAAATGTGTACTGAGATTTCAGGAAACTCGTAGTTTTTTGGAAGCTTGGCAACCCCTTTCCATGAAAGTGATTTATTCCTTTCTCTGCTTAGGGCTACATCAATAGGATAAAAACCATAAAGATAGATCTTGGAACTACTTTATTGTGTCAAGTTTCAAAGGGCTAGCACAAACTGTGTTTGATTTAGAGTTCCAACTACATGTATCCATATAGGAGAAAACATTGAAAACAAAAAATTAAAACTGTTACGGCCAACGAACCGTTTAACCTAGAAGAACGAAAATTGGTGAGCCAAGTGCGACTGGGGTACTGATAATTACCTGAAAGTGTCATCAAGATTGGGTGAAAAAATGTGTGCTGAGATTTCAGTAAACTCGTAGTTTTTTGGAAGCTTGGCAACCCCTTTCCATGAAAGTGATTTGCGCCAGTCTCTCATTAGGGCTACATCAATAGGAAACAAACCATAGAGATAGAACTTGGAACTACTTTATTGTGTCAGGTTTCAAAGAGCTAGCACAAACCGTGTTTGATTTAGAGTTCCAACTACATGTATCCATATAGGAGAAAACAGAGTGAAACCTAAA